>NC_053488.1:19139644-19355725 GCF_015227805.2 Hirundo rustica | reverse complement strand
ATAAAATCATCTCTGCACTCACCTCTCTGCGTGAAGCAACTGCGCAGTTCCCTGGCTTGGTTGCAGCCTTTATTTTGGTTGATTTTAAATAACCATTCTTAATTTCCTCCTGTATGGAGTTGTATTTATGGGGTTCAGTCACTTCCAACAAGAACTTTGCCTCTTCTTTTTCATATCTGAGGGGAACTTCAGGAATACTGCACAGATGTAGGGTAAGGCAGATTATGAAAACCAAGGCTGCGAAGAAGAAAATCACCTGGAATTCTGATGCCAAGGTATATCCTAGTATAGTTTGACCCCAATCCATAGCACCTGTAAGGTAACCCAGGGATCCTCCCAAACCTACAAGGGTGGGGGGGAAAAAAAAGGAAAAAAATAACTACTGGCATTGATAAAATAAACAAAGAGTACATAATACCCTCAATATATGATGCCTCTAGAAATGATGGAGTAATTACTCTTCAGACATTTTTCACAAGAAATAGGAATAACAAGCTAATCACACACATGAGCAGTTATTAAAACATGTTTTGAAAAATCTCCTCAGATTTGTCAGGCAGAGCTCTCCAGAAATTGCCTGAACATACAGCAACATAGGTTCCACTTCTTTTTTTGACTCCTTGAAGCTCTATTTTCTTTGAAATGGTAAATAATACAAGTAAAATTAAATAAAATCCTACAAAAAATTATGTGGTTTTCTTTTTTTTTTTTTAATTTTCCCAGAACAAACATTTTAAAATTATATTGAGACTATCTATAGTTTAGAATTTATAAAATGTATTTTATTTAGCTTAGTCCAAACAGAAATACTGCCTCCATGTGAAATTTAAAAAAAATTAAATAAACCCAAAGGCATTGACTTGTACTTATATAAATCCAAATACCACACCACTTGGAAAAGAAAACAAAAAGGAACAAATATAAGTGTGTAATCCCATTTACTAAAATCCCAGAAGAGGTAGACTAAAGGGTAAAATGTGAATGCTACTTTGTACCTTGAAGCTAATAAATTTAGTTTTCAGTCAGTTTGGGTTTTTTTTTTACAATTTCTTCTGTTTGTTATAAATGCACAGGAGTGTGCCCTCTGTTACATTCAGTACAGAACTCTGGTAGGGATGGCGCCTTTGCAGAGTCCTGACACCTTGTTAACCAGGTGGCACTGGGGTATGGATGATTGGGAGTTCCACTGGATAGGCACTTTCCAAGAACATGGAAGCATTTCTATCCTTCTGCTTAGGATAACTGATAACAGCGTACAGCAAAGCCCCACATATAACAAAAACTAACAGCACCTTGCACTTGCTTCCCCAACAAAACATGGGACTTTGATTTAATTCTAGGCCTTCTGTACTTTCTTTGCTCTCCTGGGTCTGACTATGGCCCTCCTTCATTGTGTCCTATGACATTTCACAGGGGACTGTATCCTTGCTTGTTCTCATAAAAAGCAATTATGCTAATAACTTTTTAAAGAAAATCTACGCTACATATTTTCAGTGTATGTTTGCGGAGAAAATGTTTGACATGCTGTTTTGAAAAAGAAGAATCGTGATATTGGAATGCAGCCTGAATGCTGAGTGGTTGGATGTGTGCACTCTTTCTTCCACTTGGATAAGGTGCCATGGGCTTCAGAACTGCACAGCTATCAAGTTTCATATTCAAACCCTAAACTGAAAGGCAAACTGGAGAGTAAAATCTTAGAAATGTTAAGTATAAAAGGAAGGAAGGAACTAAAGTAGGAAAAAATAAATAATATCTAAACCAGAAACTGGGAAAGAAATGGGAAGATTGCTGTCTGTGTCTAATAGGGATAAAAAGGGGAATGATAAATGTAAACTGTAGGGAATGGATATTACAGTTAAGGGAAAACTAACACCAAGGCCAGTGAACTGCTGGAGAAGACTGCCTTGGGAGGCTGTAGAACTCCAATCAAGGGAGGATTTCAACACCAGACCAGGGAATTTTCAGTTATGAAGGGTTGATGAACTTACTGTGGAGAGCACAGTATGCTGGACCAAGTTACACACTTTGCCCCAGTCTTATTTCATGTTATTTGTCCCACATCCCTTTTCACAGCTCAGTACACTGAATCAGCTAAATATCTAGCTTCAAACTCGGAGACTTTTTAGTATCATCCAAAAAAAATTGCAACCAGAGTTGTGCTGAATATACATAGTGACTCACTCCTCCCTCTGTCCAAACAAGTGATACTTTAGCATTTTATCTGTCTGTTTCTAATGGGTAAAACAGATTTGATTCCCATGTGTCTTTAAGCTTCCCTTATAATCTGTGTTCCTGGACACAGGTATTTCATGTGTCCAAAACTGGCCTGTTGTCAGTACCTACTGCACCTCACTCCTTGAATAGAGTAACTGCTACTACATAATACAGAATCCACATCTCTCTGCTACTGGTGGCGGCCCAGTAGCCACAAAAATCTGCTGTAACAAAGATTGCATGACTTCTCATGCAGTCTGCTTTCTGTCCAGTGCTTTTACAGGGACTACTCTAAGACGTGGCAGAAGATTCCTGCCCTGTCACTTCATAGATACACAACCTTAGGTGTCCTCCCTGTGCATTTCCTCAACATGGGGCTTACATTGTACAGATGATGTCATAGAATCAATGTTCAGGAGTTGGAATCGACCTTGGAGATCATCCAGTCCTACTCACCCTGCCACTAGCAGGGAGACTTCCCATCAGACCAGGACTTGCCTGGAACACTGAAAATGTTGGGCATCCATAACATCCCTGGACAACCTATTCCAGGGTTTCACCACCCTCACAGGGAAGAATTTCTTCCTAACATCCAGCCTAAATTTCCCCCTATCTCCCTATAGAAGAGTCCCTCTCCAGTTTCCTGTGGCCCCCTTCAGACACTGGAAGGTTCTTATGAGATCTCCCCACAACCTTCTCTTCTGCAGGCTGAACAGCTCAAACTTTCTCAGCCTCTTCCTTCACGGGAGACATGCTCCAATCCCTTTACCAACTTCATAGCCCTTCTTTGGACTTGTTCCAACAGTTTTGTGTCCTTCTGTAACTTGGCAATATTCCAAAAATGTAAAAAGCAAATAAAGCTGTTAACTTCAATTGCAGGAACGTGAACTGAACCACTTGGACCTATTTTGTGGGAGTTGTGAATTTCTGAATTCTACACAGAACTCCTTTTCTATACAGCACATACTGGAGCACAGCTGAAGAATGGAAATCAATTGGTTTGTGCAGCTCTTGTTCTATGTCACATGACAGGTCAAAAATGGTTTTTTTATGAGCAATAGCAATGAAACAAACTACATCCATTAATTTTTGCCTCAGCAAAAACTTCAAAAAAACCCCAAACAAATTGAACAAACACTGCTTCACTTTTTAAAATAACTAACTTTTCTTAAATCCTGTCTGTGTAACTTTAATTGTTTGTGCCTGCAGCCTTCTTCAGAAATCTTGTAGCAGCAATCACAAGTTGCTGTTCTCTGGAGTAGTGAAAACCCAGCAACAAAAGTCTCGTGACTGAAGTGCAGGATCAGATGATCAGAGCCTTCAAGATTAGAAACACAGTGACTATAAAATCCAGTAATTACTTTCCCCTCCTTTGAGAGGTAGAAAGAAAAAGAAGGGATCAGTGTACCTGTAAAGAGGGCGTGGTAATGCAGACCCTTCTCTTTATCCTGATGAGAGCAGACATCAAATAAATATGCTTTGATAGGACCATCAACAAAATCAGCTGCAAAATCAAAAAGTACTACTCCCAGCATGGTAATGACTATTGCCCACGTCCGCTGCTTTTCTCTCTCACCGATGAAAGCTAAAAAAAGAAAAACACCCTCATTCTGATAGCAACAGTGCCATGGTTCTGCAAAACCACATTTAGTCTTTCCTGATACCTCAAAATCTAAACAATGACTGGTTATGCAAAAAGTCCAGTGACATCAAAATCTCATCTGAGAAGCACAAGAGCTGAGTCTGTGTAGTGCTGAGCTGGGCTAGGTTGACTTGAGTCAGCACATGCTCAGAATGCTTCACGCTCCACGACCAAGAGCATCACTATCCTTAATCTATTCCTTTACACCTTCAAGGCATGCTCTGGTAGCATTTTGTAATACTTTTAGTTTATTCTCTTTGTCCCACCACTATATTGATAATCAAGAGTTGACTACAACATTTCTTTCTGGGTCAACGAAATCAAGTACATTCAACATCAATAATATCGAGGAAGAGAGAATAAATCAATCCATAAAACACACACCTCCCCCATCTGCCTAGTCAGCAACGACTTTCTATCAAGACTTTGAGAAGCTACATCCCAAGATAAAATGTAATAATTGGGATGTCACTCCTATTTGTTTTGCATGTTTCAGCTGCAACAGTTTCCAAGCAGCTAAGGATATTTGGTTTTTACCAGCACAATACAGTCCTGAGTCAAGCCGGTGCTGCAATAATTAAAGACAAGTATTTTGAATACTAATCCATCTCAAATAGGGATGAACAGGGATTCAGTTTGGATCTGTATTACATCACAAAAACAATACCATCATTTAAGCTAACAAGGTAGAACTTAAAAACAGAACATTATGCATAGGGTACATAGCATGCAGCGTTAGGACTGAATGTATACAGAGATTACAGTGCTTCCCAGCTCCTTCAGTGCACCCGAGTCACATGATACCAAATTTTAACAGTGCATTTTAAGAAGGAAAAGGGGAACCCCTCTCGTTTTCCTGATTCGAAAGGCTAGGATGAGTTTTGTCTGTCAGCATAGAGCATGCCCTTCACTCACCTGAGATCATCACGTCCCCATTGAGGTACAAAGCCATGCCTAACAGCATTATGATGCCCAGACTCAGAATGTAAGGTCGCCTCCTGCCCCAGCTACAGGTGCAGTGATCACTGGCTGAACCTACCACGGGCTGCAGCACAAAGCCCAGGATAGGGCTGATGAGCCACACGAGGCTGTAGAGGTTCTTGGGCAGCCCTACACTGAGCAGCACTGGCGTGACAAAGGCGGCCTCCACGGCATAGCAGAACTCCCGGCCGAACATGGCCATGCTGTGCATAATCAGCCTTCCCACCGCTCGCCTCCTTGGCACCACTGCTCCAGTCCTCATCACTGACTGCCTCAGAGCTTCCTTCTTCTCTCTGGTGCCATCCGTGTCAGCCTTGGCCAGTCCAGAGGTGGGCAGAAGAGCCCCGTGGAAACTCGCTTTCGTTAAGGTCATAGCTCCGGCTGCGAGCGGTGCCGTGGCGAGCCGGTGCCGCCTGCTCCGGCTGACATGGGGCCCAGATCATATGCTGGGTGGGATCGGTCTGTGCTGGGGGAGGGACTCACATACTTTCATGGCTCTGCGATCACAAGTTATTCCAGGAAGGGGGCGGGGAAGTGTGCGTTCACATTAGCAGATCTGAGCTTTTGGGCGTCTGCACTGCTCCTGACTATCCACAACTAAGGAATTACTGTTTACGCGTGAAGCACACATATAATGGGAACATACATCACATGGTCCAGGCACAGGATTAGCCTGACTCAAAGCTGTTCCTCTTGAATTAAGGTCTTGCTGTAAGAAGCAGTGACACCAGGAACTAGTTCTCATCTTTCTATTCAGCAAACATGAGCATTGGACCATTCTCTGCTGACTAACCTGGGAGGAAAAATTTGTATCTATCTGGAAAAGGATTTCAATGCACTTCAATGCACTTTCAATGCACTCGTCCTTAGGATGAGTAAATGAACCTATCCCATTTCCCTTGAGTGTTACAGGCAGATAAAAAGCTTGACAGAAATCTGTCAAGCAGCAACTGATGAGTACTTTTTTGTGTGTGCTGTGTACTGCCCTAAAAAGAACAAATTATCTCTTGATTTCTGAAGACAAAGAATATCAGAATTACTTTGAAGTGAATTTTTTAATAAGTCTTACTTGCCAGGAGAAGGCCTTAGAAGAAACCTGTAGTGACCTTCCTCAAGCTGTACCTTTCAGGTTAGCCACCTGAGTGAGGCAGCTGATCCAGCCTATCCCGAAGCAACATGAGATTTTAAATTGACATCAGTAATTTCGGTTTCAAAACTTAACCATGATGGACATTACATTTGATAAGACTGATTTTTCTCCAAGACAATCAGATATATCTGGGAATTAGAAACTTGTCAAGTCCTCTGGAAACTGTATAATGTTCAGTAACTTACACAAAACTATCAGCTGGAAACTTCAGGTGCTTTTGCTGATGATTTAGTCAACTTTCCAGGACCTACTAGATAATTCGTGCTTTCAGGCTGGGGTTTATGTAGAATATAATGGGTTTATTTATGGTAATAATGTTGACTTTTTTGCCACAACACATATAAAATGAGCTAAAGTATACCTCTTTGGAAGCTTTGGAAGCCTTTGTAACCAACAAACCAATCTTCAGCAAAACACGGACAAAATTAATCAAAACACCCAAACCTTCATGTCGTAATTCCTCACACATGGGACTAGCCAATACTAATTAAAACCATGTAACTAATTCTTTTTAAAAGCAGATTTTCTTTTGCCTTGAAAGAGATGGTTTCAAATCACAGTTTAAATTTGAAGGAAATGAAAGCCAACATCAAATAACCATGGTCTACAACCTGTGCAGCAAAGCTACCTACCATTTTTCCATAAGGAGAGGCGTTGGGGGTTAAGTTTTCCTATAGAAATTCCTCCCCCCCCCCCCCCCCCCCCAGGTGCTAAGAGACTAAATACTGACGCTTAAAGGGTACTTGACCCACACAAAAGGTAGATCACTTAGTTTGAGGGGGAGGGAAAGGCTCGGAGGCTCCAGGAGCTGAGGGTGGCCGCTTCTGCTCTCGGTTTCTGAGAGGACGGTCGGGCGACTGCTGCGTGAGGAGTCCACTGTTAACGGAGGGTCCGATCCTGGGAATTCTATCACCTGCCAGAGCGCCCAGGAGTTCAGAGGTCTTCGCCTGCTCTGCTGGAGCTGGGTCAGCCCGGGTCCAGCCGCCGCGGCTTCTCCGGCACTGCTCACTTCGCCCGCCGGGACACCCCCTGCCTGCCGGGACACCCCACCGTTTCCAGCGCCGAGTTTCCACCGCTTCAGCTTAGTGCTCTCAGGGTCCCAAGAGATCAGACTGCCCGGGACTTGTGAGACAAAGCCCCTCGGGGCTCTTGGTTCTGTTTTATTATTATTGTTATTATTGTTATATTATTATTATTATTATTATTATATTGCTGTTGTTGTTTGTCCTGTTATATCTACTAGTAAAGGACTGTTATTCCTTTCCCCATAGCTCTGACTGAAAAAAGCCTCTTTAATGTTCTAAATTATAATAACTTGGAGGGAAGGGATTGGAATTCCCCATTCCTAGAGAGGCCCCGCCTCTCCCTAGCAGATACCTGTCTTTTCAAACCAAGACAAGAGGAAAGGATTATTAGTAGGCAGATATTTTAAAAATAACAAAAATTTCTGAATTTAGTTTCTAGCCAAGCTGGTATTTCAAATATAATATAATAAGGAGACTGCATAGAGAAAATGTAGTCAGGCTGTTAAATAGATTAACTTTGAGATAATCCTTCTAATTAATGAATAAACAACACAATCGCTCATTTAAGAAGAATATAACTATGTTTTATTAAAATAATTGCTTTCATGTAATTACAACATGTATTACACATTAATGGTGCAACCAAGAATTAAAATAATCAAACTAAAGGATACAATATTTAAACAAACATTCTGAGAGTTTACAGGTGCTTACCAAGTGAACAGTGTAGATCTTCAGAACACGATTATAGTATCATTTTAGACAACAGATCATCCAGGTACTCAAGTATGTCCCACTGTTTTCAAATTAAATTTAAAATGTCAGTAATTAAAAAAAATATAAATTATTTAAAAGCAATATTAAGCAAACATTTATTTGTCATATAGTTCAAATTTAAAGCATAAAAGCTTACAATATCAGCCTGAAATTTATCTGATATGCATAGTCAGAGATCATAAATTAGCTTTTAGGTTCTTGAATTCTATTGCTTTATCAGAATAAAGTTTAGCAATCTCTTGCTTAGTAAACCCATATTCTAGAAGTATCTCTTCTGTGTGCTCTCCTATAAAAGGATCTCTTTTACATGATGGAACAGCGGGAGTCCTTGAGAGAACAGGAGCAGGTCTAGGACTCATCTCTCCCTGATCATTTTTGATAAAAGAACTTCTTTCTTTGTTATGCTGATGTGAGGCAGCATCATTGAAGGATAAAACAGGAGTCACACAGGCATCAGTGCTATCAAATATGCTGCACCACTCAGCCTGTGTCTTCTGTGCAAATATGGATGCAAACTTTTTCTTCATTTCAGGCCAGCTGGAGCAACTCATCTGAGCGGGGAGTTCATCTAAATTTAGCCCAAGACCTGAAAAGAGAAAAGCAAAGTTTAACTATAGTATGGCTTACTAATTTACTAAGTGCTTCCCACAACTAAGTACATTCCTCAAGAAGATAATACTTTGCAGGCAATACTAAATTCACTTGGAACTTTATTTGGGTATCTGTGCAGGGCAGGGAGCAGAGCAATAAAATGTTCCATGATACTTGCAATTAGACAAAACCGCATCAGCTACAGCCTTTTAAGTACGTACCTGTAATAAACCCTAACTTGTATGAACACTTCATAGAAGCAGCAGCTGCCTCAAGGTAATGATGTCCTGAGAAAAGCTTATATAATACGTATCATATTTTCTACCTGACAGTAACAACATAGAAGTCTGCTGAATGGATCCTGGACTACAGCAACACACCTCTCAGAAGCCAGCACAACTGCCAGAGCTGGATATTCAGCAGGCTACAGAGTTTGAAGTCCAATTTCGATGCCACAGATGAGCAGATGGTGTTGGATAGATGTGGCCAGCTCAATACGCATTGTGGCAGCTCAGCAGCAGGTGCCTGCAGGCTGACTGACCTGCGTCTTCGCTCCACTGTCCAAAGAGGCTCCAGCAGTATCTCCTACTCCCTCTACTCCAGCACACTTCCCAGGCTCCAATTCCCACAGCCCTTTCACCCACTAACTGCTCAATAACCCTCCTTTCCATCTCAGTTACAGGGACCACCCTGTAACTGCACTAAACACATTCCTTCTGAGAGACCAGAGCAAAGCACAGGCACACAGGCCTTGTAATGACAATTTCCTGAACTAGGCAAGTCCTAGGTCTATCCCCGAACTAAGCACTGCATCCTTTCTCACTGGGGAGCTTACAGCCCTTCTCTGCTGCCAGTTTCCAACATCTGTTTCTGTTCTCATGGATTCTGTTCTCTGCAGTCTTTGCTGTTTCATTCTGCTGCTTCAAGGAGATGTAAGAATTTTTATCATTTCTTGTAGACATTATCTCAAAAAGGAGGTACAAACAAGAAAGAGAAAAGGCAATTGAACTACCCTTTCAAAATGATAGTACAGAGGTATAAGCAGAGTATATGATACCAAATAGAAATCAGAAGTGATATATTGAAGGCCGCTCTAACAGTCCCATTTTGAAATTCAGGAGCATGAACACAGCAGGAAAAATTCAGAAAAAGCAGGGATACTAAAGAAGTTAATTTGACAAATTAGAAATTAGAAAGCAACTATCATAAATGCTTCACAAGTAACAAAAAAAAAAAAAAAAAAAAAGGGCTTCTTAGAAAACAGCAGCTCCCTGTAAAAGGCAAAGAATATGTAACGCTCTTCAAAACTGAATTTTGAGCATTATTTTTTTATCTTTGGTTATCAGGTATCAGATTGATAATTAGACAAACAACAACTACTACAGGCTTGGGTAACAGAGTGCTGTTTGCAGGCAAATTTAGGCAGACCCCCTCTTGTCTTAGGCAGAAAACACCTAAAATAGCTTGTCATTCTATGGCTTCCTTACAACTGAGTAGGGTAGACATATTGCTACTGAAACATACAGGGGAGAAGAAAGGGAGATAATGCCTTTTACTTCCGCTCCTTAAGTTCTTTCTCTCCAGTCATAATGCGTACAAGTAAAATATGCATTGCTTGGGGCCCACAGTACACCCAGCGTTTAACACAGCATTTAAGAATTTCACTGTTGATCACAAGATTATTAAACATAGTTTTGAAAATGGATAGACACTTTGAAATTGTACTTCAGTACTTCAAAGAAAAACACACAGAAATTGCCAGTCTCCAGACTCAGAAACACAGCCTTGCAGCTGTTCGCTCTCAGAAGAAATTCATCAGTAAAAGACAAAGTAAGTATTTTCACATCATATTAGAAATTCCTGTGTATACCAGGATAAATGATACTACAGATAATCAGTCCTTACGGTTTTAAGCCATGTGCACCTTTTATCCCTGAACTTACACTCTTGTGTCCATAACCATTCATGTCATCCTAAAAATGAGATCAGCTGAAGGTAACTCACACTGGTTGAACATCATGATCAAATAAAAGCTAGCAGTATTTTCAAAATTAATTTGATTATTGATTTTCAAAGTGTTCCACAAGAGACAAACAGGGCAGTATAGTTTACTTATGAACTATGAGGTGAGACAAATTTACCTTCCACAAAAGGAAAGTAAATACTCACTAAGTGAGCTTCTGTCCCATTTCAAAGCATGAAAACTTTGTCAAGTGGAAACTTTGTTTCACAGTACTCATTTTCTTATTAACTATGGTTTGGTTTCTAAAAACCAGTCCAGCATATGCAGAGCTCTACCATTATCCCATTACACAATTATTTTTGATGACTGTGGCAGATGGGAAGTTGGCTGAGGCTCAGTGCACATACTCTAGCAAACTGGAACAGTATGCAGAACCTGGAATTTAGTATTAGATACTCATTTTCTGCTTACCACTGAAGATTTCAACTTTAAACAGGATGAACTGAGTGCATTTAAGCACTACAGCTTCTCATTTTCCAGCTTGTGCTCATGATTTCTGGTGCAGATGAGCAGTATCAGAGCAGGAGTCACTGACTCAACAAGGAAACTATTTCATGGCACATAATTGTCTGGGATACCACAGGAGCACAGACTTCACTCAATGTATTCAAAAGCAAAGTATCTTTTACACAGAATATCTTATAAAGCAATCACAACTTAGTTCCAAGATTTTTTGTTCAGATTTTCATCTAAGATTTTTTGCATGGAAAGGCCCAGTCAACCTACTCTAGTACAGCTTTGAAATTATTTTTGAAAAATGAAAAATTGTCTCCCTATAATGATGCAGCTTTAAATCTTCTTCAAATGCTATAGCTTTATTGACATATATCCCCCACATTGTTTATTGATGCAGCAAACTGAAATCTCTATTCTACAGACTTTCTTATACAAACTCTTGTAAAATCAGGCACCGACTTCAAGAGAAAGAAACCAGCAAAATTCATTAGATTAACTCAGTGAAGCTGCTTTGGCATGTCAGTAATTGAAAGGTTTTTATATTATTTCAGTCATACTATTTTAAAAGCAGAGTTTTGTTCAGGATTGTCTTGGTTTAACATGCTAATTTTCTTTACAAAAAAGTATGGTCATAGCAGAGTAATTTTGAAATTATATTGTCATAATATAACTGAATAAAATCATCTAGTATGGGAAACATTAATTTTGGCCCAAACAACAGCTGCAAGGTGAAGGCCACTGTACTTTTTCTGACTAAATAAAATTTGGTCTCACTGTGAGAAAGAACTGAATTTCAGAATATTCCAAGAGAGTATGGAATTTTCATTAAACTATGTAAACTTTTTTTCTCTGCTCAACATTCCTGAAACTTAAGAATTTTTTTAGAAAGTGACAGTTGATCAGACCCACAGTACTATCAGGCCTCACTGCAAATGCATCCATAGATGTATTCCAAGTTGACTTAATTACCACAACTGCAAATGTTTTCATGCAGCAAGAGCCTGGCCCTCTACAGTATTTATACAGTGTTTAAGGCTTATCATGGTATGTAAATTAAAATAAAACATAACATTATGTGTAACTGATGCATAACATCATTTATACATAATGAAGAAACTGTCCATATTGCATGTCTCATTAACAATGTGGTATTGCATTCAGTGTGTCAGCAGATTTCTAATAGAGTACACAATACTTCACAATCACAAAACGAAGAGTTCCATGGAAATTCTTCATAATGACGTAAACGGTGTTTTTTAATTCCTTCCTAATTTTTTCCTTCCTTTTTTAAATTGAAATAATATGATGTAGGAGTACTGAAGTAGTATGAAAGGGGTACTATGGAGTAGGAACTAAAGTTTAGGACTTCAGTGACTGTCATTGCTTTCCCCCTCAGTCTAAGTGTAAAGTTACATCAGTGTAAAGTCAGTTCACCTTGTGTAACTGACTTTACACCATGTAACTCAGAATCAAACCTTTACTCTCACGTGCTCCACACTAGCAGTGTTCTTCATGCCCCTTGCAGCCTGGCTGCAGCAAGACTAAGCACCTATTGCTTAAAACCAGAATAAACCTGCAGAAGCAATTCATAGGTCAGCTGAAAGACATTCTGTCTCTTTCTGTCAAATGATTAAAGCTTAACATTAGTAGCAAATGTTTTTCCTATCAGGTTTTTCATAAGATGCCAAGGCTTTTTAGCTATTTATTGTCTGATTTTTGTAGTAATAAAATTAATACTTCCAAAACGACTACAGCATGTTTATTAATAGCAAATAGTCAATAATGAGCCCAAAATACATCTCTACTGAATCTATTTTACATAGCATCAGTTTCTCATATAGCCTTTCTAAAATTTATTTAATTAATAAATTTCTGGTACGCATAAACTTAATTGTCCCTGCTGAGCACAATCTACAAAGCCAACAATCTTCTCAAACTAATATGCTCTACTTTCTTAAATTTAGTTTCCCTCTGCAGCCTCCTTAAGAACTTTCCTCACCACGTCATTGACTGCATTTGGGTCCAGTACTGGGGTCCTGCAGGAACTCTGCAGGGAAACAATGAAGTGAACCAAAACCAAAAGGAAATCAGTTCTGCTTTGGCTAAGCAGACTTCTGTGAGCAGAGACAAATAGTTCAGAAATCCCAATCCTTTCTCAATTCTGCAGTCTTTAAATCTCCAACTGACATCTGCAACACCCATATCCTTGTAGCCTCATTCTATGGGAGTGGCAAAACTAATCTACCCTCTGAATATGGACAGAGAGACATCAAGTGGTTTTTGAATATATTTTATCTGGAACAGCACCTAATTGTTCACCAGCAGGACTGACCAGAAATATGGAGAAAAGCTATGAAATTAAATTATGGAAATTGCAACTGGAACATACCATTTTAAACCCACTTCAAAGCTGGAGTTAATGCCTGGAACAGATGACTCAGCCCAAGTCAAAGATCCTCAACTTTATGAAAGAGCAATACAGTTCTCACAGGCACCTTTCTCTTCCCTAAAATATTCAATGTTAATTTCTGCAATAGGTATCCCAGAAAGAAAATAATCCCTAAGTCACAAGAAGGTTCTGCTGTTCTAATTTAGCACACTATTGCTTCAGAAAGACTGAAACCCTGAGTACTGAAGAGAGTAAGTACTTCCTATGTGAAAAAATGAACAGATCATGATATGCACTTGTTGGGGGTTAGATTTGTTTCTTTTTTACATATAGCATTTTTTCCCTTAAATTGCTAGGAAACTAATTACTGGGTACTTATGAGTAGTTAAGAAAAACAAAGAAGTGGCCAAAGGAGAAGAGTGTAGTACCTGGCCTACACTCTGGGAGTTTCTCTCCGAGGGGGAAGATACCGCGAGTTTTGGGGGCAGGTAAGGGATGGGGCTGGGGGCAGCTGTGCTCTCTCGCTCTCAGCACGGAAGGAAGGAGCACGGTCAAGATGTTGCTTTCTGGGGGAGAATTCACTGTGATCACTGGAGCGCAGTCCTAGGGATCGACCACCATCTATCTGCTCGTGTGCCCGGGAACTCTGAGCTTGCCTTCTCCTGCCCTGGCGGAGCAGGGACGGCCCTGTCCCGCCCCCGCCGCTTCTCCGGCTCCGCGCTGGGTCTTTGCTGGGCTGGAGCGGTTCCAGCTACCACGGCGGAGCTCCTGATACACCTCATCCACAAGCCCGGGATTCCTGCTCATTCCTGCCGTTCCATGCCCCGGGGTTTTGTGAAGCAAAGCCTCTCCTCCATCCCCGTCACGAGGTTCCTGGTTCTGTTTTGTTGCTAATGGCATAGTTATTGTTGTTTGTTTGCCTTTTTATACATACTAGTAAAGAACCGTTATTCCTACCCTCATATCCTTGATTGAGCCCCTTAATTTCAAAACTATAATAATTCAGAGGGATGGGGCTTACATTCTCCATTCCAAGGGAGGCTCCTGCTCTCCCTAGCACATACCTATCTTTCAAACTAAGACAGCACCTCAAACACAGTAACAAAAGACCAGTTACTTTAAATTCAATAATGTAAGAAAATCTTCAGTTTGGTCATTTACTTTAAACAACACACTTTTACAAAATAAACAAAGGAAATTCACTGATTGTAAACAAGCAAAGATAGTAATACAATTAAAGGTAAAAAGCAAAATTTCCTCAAAGAGTGCAGCATATATGCTGGATTTTTTAAAATATGGCAGAAACAGACTGAAACATGCAATAATGACTGCAGTTGTTGTCTACCGACAAGTGGATACACACCAGTTCTTTACTGCTGGAATAACTATTTTTGAAACCTGAGCTGTTAAAATCAAGCAACTTCCTCTGCACTGTAAGCATAAGAAGTACTTTCAAATGTGAAAATAAAGTTGCCTAGAGTGGATGCCCCAACATAAGCAGAAAAATTCACAGTTGCTTCTCTAACTTTAAGCTCTATATTTCTGAGAAACAACTAAAAGAAAAGAATTTTAGCATTTTCCTCAGTAAAGGGTTATCTAAAGAAGAGAGAGACCATCAGTGACCACGTTATTATCACCTGGTCACTGGTTTCATCCATCAGAGGCTTCTCTCTAGATAACCTGGCTGAGAGAGAAAAGCCCAAGTCTTGCCCCATAATAATGACCAATAAAAAAGGCAGGACTGTCCAGAAAATTTCACAGAGAAAAAGAGTCACAAACAGAACCACACACCATTGCAGAATTTTGGTGCTTTTTTGAATAAGTACAGATTCTATCCCAGTCCTGTAGCTTAAGTGTGATTCAACTTGGCCTCCAAAGAACAAAACACTGCAGGCCATGAAGACTGCAGGCCAGTGTTTGATCACTTAAGCCAAACATATGGGTATTTGAGTATGCAGCCTTATTTTTTTTCTCATTTGCTGTGTATTTAACACAAGCATTCTCTCTCTAAGATATTTACTGGAATTCCACCTAACTCCCAGTGCAAGGGCTTCCATTTTGCTTTGATACAGTTTTATATTTACTTTTGTTCTCCAACTCCTACGCAAGCAAGAAAATTTCAAGGGATTAGATGAGAAAAATATTTCAAAGAACTGCAAATAATTAACGTCAAAGGATCAACTACACTTTCTTTTTCAAGATCAAGTTGCTCACAAATTGAGTTCACAAACAAGTAGTTCTCAGGGGACAACAGGACGACAGGAGACAAAAAGCACCATCCTCTCCAGCTAAGAAAATGGCATTTCCAAACAACATCTGATCTGTTCAAAATAATGCTGGACATCTCCCTGAGTCACTCCAGGAGCCTTCTTCATGTATTTCACATAGTAGCATGTACCAATTTAGACATTTGCACACAATTGCATGGACTTTCTTAAGCTACAAGAGAAGCAGCCATTCAAGAAGCATTCAACACAAGAGAAGGCACAGCTGTGCAAGAACTTGGGGAGCACCACAGGATGCAAGACAACAAAGCCAAAGCATAAAGAACAAGTTCTCTCTTTGGGATCCTGCTCACCAAAGGCATACCCCACCTTAGAACCCCATAACACAAGAAAGACAAGAGGTGCAGATGAAAGCAACTGCTCATCCTTGACTGCCCGATGCCTAGCCTGCCCCTGAACAGTGACCACCCACCAACCTTCCCTCCAGTTTTATCGCTGAGCACCATGTCTCCTGTGACACAGAACGTCCCTGTGGTCACCTGGGGTCAGTTGTCCTGGCTGTGATCCCTTCCCATTTCTTGCTGCACCCTCAGCCCTCTCACTGGTGCAGTGGGGTGAGGAGGATAAAAGTCCTCAGTGCTGTGCAAGAGCTGCTTACCAGTAACTGAAACATCCCTGTGTAACAGCACTGCTTCCAGCAAAAACCCAATCACAGCCCCGTGCAAGCAACTGTGAAGAAATTCAGCTCTGTCCCAGGCAAAACCAATACAAATTGTAGCATGGATACAATTCAAGGAATGCTACAGTTCAAGGACTAATGAGCGGGAAAGAGACTGGGCAAGAAAAAGGAACTACTCCCCTCACACGCTCACTGAGCAGACTGGCCACGTGTGAGCAGCGCATGGACAAACGTGGTTCACAAAACACCGGGTTACATCCACTTTAAGAATCCTTTGCTGACATTCCTTGAAGTCATTAACCAAAACTAAAATTAAATTGAGAACTTCTTATAGCCTTCATATTCTGTGCAATGAAAAAAGAATAAATGCTAAATTCTTTAATGATCTTTTATATTTTCATAAATTCTATATGGAAAGTATGGCAATCTACCAGAGAAGCACAGATGAAAAAAAAAAAAAACAAAAAACAAACCAATAAGAAGCTATCATGGGTTAGCACAATTTTGTTTTCTAGATATAGAGAAATGTAAAATGTTTTTCCCTGCCCTGACTGTAGCGTAGGTTGGGGGGAGGACAAGGACCTATCAAAAAGCAGGCTGGGATATTGGCAGCTAATTGACCAATGAGAACCGTCAGTGTGATTTTGGAAGGAACATTTAAAACTGATCTGCTGCTGACCGCCCGCTCTCTCGCTTTAGGCTCAGCCATGAGGTAACAATCGGAGGCGGCGGGCGGCCTCGGGTCCGGCCTCGCTGCCCTTTGGGCGGCCGGGCCGGGCTCAGCCGGGGGTCTGAGGGCTGCTGCCCACACGGAGAGAGCCTGGGCCGGGCCTGGCCGGGGGTCTGAGGGCTGCTGCCCACACGGAGAGAGCCTGGGCCGGGCTCAGCCGGGGGTCTGAGGGCTGCTGCCCACACGGAGAGAGCCTGGGCCGGGCTCAGCTGGGGGTCTGAGGGCTGCTGCCCACACGGAGAGAGCCTGGGCCGGGCCTGGCCGGGGGTCTGAGGGCTGCTGCCCACACGGAGAGAGCCTGGGCCGGGCTCAGCCGGGGGTCTGAGGGCTGCTGCCCACACGGAGAGAGCCTGGGCCGGGCTCAGCCGGGGGTCTGAGGGCTGCTGCCCACACGGAGAGAGCCTGGGCCGGGCTCAGCTGGGGGTCTGAGGGCTGCTGCCCACACGGAGAGAGCCTGGGCCGGGCTCAGCCGGGGGTCTGAGGGCTGCTGCCCACACGGAGAGAGCCTGGGCCGGGCCATGGCCGGGGGTCTGAGGGCTGCTGCCCACACGGAGAGAGCCTGGGCCGGGCTCAGCCGGGGGTCTGAGGGCTGCTGCCCACACGGAGAGAGCCTGGGCCGGGCTCAGCCGGGGGTCTGAGGGCTGCTGCCCACACGGAGAGAGCCGGGGCCGGGCTCAGCCGGGGGTCTGAGGGCTGCTGCCCACACGGAGAGAGCCTGGGCCGGGCTCAGCTGGGGGTCTGAGGGCTGCTGCCCACACGGAGAGAGCCTGGGCCGGGCTCAGCCGGGGGTCTGAGGGCTGCTGCCCACACGGAGAGAGCCTGGGCCGGGCCTGGCCGGGGGTCTGAGGGCTGCTGCCCACACGGAGAGAGCCTGGGCCGGGCTCAGCCGGGTGTCTGAGGGCTGCTGCCCACACGGAGAGAGCCTGGGCCGGGCTCAGCCGGGGGTCTGAGGGCTGCTGCCCACACGGAGAGAGCCGGGGCCGGGCCTGGCCGGGGGTCTGAGGGCTGCTGCCCACACGGAGAGAGCCTGGGCCGGGCCTGGCCGGGGGTCTGAGGGCTGCTGCCCACACGGAGAGAGCCTGGGCCGGCTGAGCCCCTTTCCCTCGCTTGTGGGCAGGGGAGAGGGGCAGCTGCAGCTGGGCAGTGCGGGGCCATGAGCTCAGACCACGGCCGAAGCGGCCAAAACATGGCCCAGCCTAATCACCGCTGGCAGCGGAGAAAGCAGCCTGCAGCTCCGTAACAGCTCTGAGCTGGACTGCCCTGGATGAGACCGAGGGGTGGAAAAAAGGACCTTTACCAGCTTCCTTTATCAGCACGGCCTTGCATTTTTTCTTCAGCCCTGCAGCCCGGTGCGTGCACGTGGCCTTTGCAAGCCCGGGCAAACTTAACCCGTTCTTAGCAACACAGAACTTTTAAAGCACAATTCTTCCTCGAGAGAAAGAAGAAAGAAAAAAACCCAGAAGGTACATGGAACAGACACTGCATGAAGCCAGTTAGATGAGAAGTGAAAGAACTAATAATATTGGAATAGGATTGAAGAAGTGGACCTTTTTAACCAGAGTTGTCTAAGGTAAATTATGAAGAAATGAACTGTTCTTTGCAGCATCTTAGTATTATTTGGGTAGAGTGCTATTCTAATCAAAATTAAGGTCTCATGTAATAGAGGTTTATTTGGGAACTTTGAAACCCCCGCTCCTGGGTCAAAAGGAGGTCTCAGCCTTTTGAGACTAAGACAATTTTAGATCAGAAGAAGTATTTGTAAATAATACCCCAGATACACTGTGGATAGAACATCACAGTCTGCGAAAACTCCGGGCGGCAGCAGATGTGTGACATTGAGAGCACTGGACTATTTTGTCTTGTAGCAAACATCTCCATAAAAAGATCTTAGAAGGAATCTTCTCCTAGAGTAATGAGTAGTTATGTCTAAGTGGTGATACTGACTGAAAATCCTAAGTTGTGTCTTTCTATGTTGTTCAATAAGAAAGTTAATAGTTTGTAAAAGGAAAGCATGTTTTAAGGTATCATTCTGTTTAAGTTTTTTTGTTTCTCAACTTTTTTTCTTTTCTTAGTCTTTTAATATATGTTAATAAAACTATTTTTTGTTCATTTTTAAGCTTAAACCTGCTTTATTTTTCTCCTAATCTCTCCCTCCAAAAATATTAACACTAAAACCCCTACATTAATTGGTGTTTCTGCCCAGTTTTATTAAATTAAAACCATTACAAAGCTAAGATTCCATGTGATAAAAGGGCTGAAGCACACGAGTTCAGAAGTAAAGACGCACCTGAAAATTTGTTTTCATTTCATACAGTTAAATATTTTGCATAACCCATTATAATTTCTTGAAGAGATTAATCATGTTTTATGGTCGTATTTAAAGAGTCTTAGTCAAATATAAATATTATATCCACAGCCAGACACTAAAAGCACACTGAAATTGCGTGGTGGAAATTAAATATTTAAGCAGAATTTGCTTCCACTAGATTTTTTTCTATCAAGAAACCCTATGAACTACTTCCAGTGAATATTCCTTTCTGAAACAATTTAAATAGGTTTTATTTTTAATTATAGTACAAATAATAGAAATTGCTTGAAATTCTATTTGCAATTCCAAAGAATTAGGTCTTTTTAAAGTATATTCACAATCATTTGAAAAAAGTTATTTCCAGAAAAAGTTTAGTGCTTCAGTCACATCACAGACTACCATTACAATAACTCCAAATGAAAACTTGCAACCTAAGTGTAGTTGCTGAGGGTGAAAAGGAAATAAATTAATAGCTAGAAAAAGAAAGCCAATTAAACTGTTACACAACTACCCCAACTAGCTTCCAGGAGTGCTTGGCTTTTACAAAGAAACCACATTTCCCATTTTTTAGGAAAAAGTTTTTTATGGGAAGGGTAATAAAGTACTGGAATCATCTACCCGGGGGGTGGTGGTGGAGTCACCATCCCTGGATGTGTTAAAAAAAGACCGGATGTGGCACTCTGTGCCATGGTTTACTTGAAATGGTAGTGCTGGGCTGGCCTCAATGATCTTAAAGGTCTCTTCCAACCTTGTGATTCTGTGAACCATTCATCATGAATCAAAACCAACTGTTGAAGAATTCACTCATTCATGCTTTGCTGTTGGGAAACAATTGCTCTAACCTACTCACCTTTTATTAACTGGTTATAAAATACAGGCTCAATGGCACCAACAGCCATGAATTTTCCATCAGAGGTCCTGTAGATTTCATAAAAAGGTGCACCACTGTCTAGCAGGTTTTCACCTCGAGGTTGGCTCCAAAGTCCCAAGTTTTGTGATTTCCACAGGAAAGAACTTAGGTATGCCACTCCTTCTACCTTGAGGATTTAGAGAAAACAAACAAACAAACAAACAACAACAAACAAAAAAAACCCCAGTATATTAGTTGGCATGTTACCTAAATTCTACATAAAACAGAACAACAAAAAGCTACTACCAGTTCTGCTCTTTGCAAAAATTTGTTATGACAGAATCCCTGGCAAGCAATTTCATATCTTACAATTTTCAATTACTGTTTATACTGCATATGTGAAATCATATAGAATTAGAGAATAAGACAGAGCATAAAGGTAATAAGGCACCTTCATATGGAAACGTACTTTCAATGCAAAAACTTTGTCATTTAGCAAGTTTAGAGTCATTAGATGTTCGCAATGAGTGAGTATTTTCAAGTGATGGGACAAGTTTCTTGGCTCTATGCAACATTAAGCATCTGACAGATATCAATACCTTCTAAACCTCTGGACAAGATACCTGTAGCAGTCCTATAAATACCAAATTTTTATTTCCTTTAAATATACTGATTATAGGAAGACTGCTATTTTTAGAAGAAAATTTGAAGGAAATCAAATAAAATCTCCAACACTAAGTTAAAACAAAAACTATTCTCCCACTGTCATCACTAGCAGCTACACACATACAGCAAAGTAATCTCTACATAGACAACAGTGTGATGAATACAGCACTAGAAAACATGAGTAACCCCATTCCAAATTGCTCCTTAAAATTTTGTCTACATGAAGTACACCTAGATGAAAATTCAGATTGTTCAGTCTTTCAGTAATTACTGAGGTTGTGCCAGTCATTCAAAAGAAATCATATCCTACAATTTTGCTCATCAACATAATTAATTTTCTTTCAACTGTATTGAAAGTTCTGTAAGCAAAGTTAAACCAGTTAATAGTGTATGGCCAGAAACATTCCAGTAGAACAGATTAAAACCTGAGCTTTATTATTCTGAGTATCACTTGAGTCATGGATTTTCAGCTGCATGAAACAAACCTAATATTGTCTAAAGAGAAAAGCATGGACAATGTACCCAAAAAATGGCTACTAAATTTTCATGTAGAAATATCTATTGGTTTATACTTTTCTATGCAAAAATTTAAAACATGCAAATTGCTGAAGTATGCAGTCAAGAGGGCTTCTTTATTTAATGTGTGTGACTTGGGCTCTTCTCTAGTACTGCTTCACGGACAGGAATACTATCCTCACTGTCACATATTAAAGTCAATTAAAGTACTTTCATATGAGAAAATACTGCATTACATTCATCTACCTACCTGCAAAATTATTGCAAGGATGTTAAAATAGTTTGTTTTACTAATGATCTGATCTTGCACTGCTCATATTAACAAAAAGTAGTATTACACAAAAAGCACTGGAAGTAAGGATAATAAAAGACGGTGAAAATATCTGAGTAAGTCCTAACTGAAAATTAGATTTCGCTGCTGACAAAACTCGTAGCAACTGTACAATACCTATGTACTACTTCATGGAAAACACTTAAAATATAACAGCACATCTGTTTTTGACTGGTATAGGGACTTTAGAAACATCCCTGTCTGAGGAACTGGACAGCTGGGTACTGCCTGAGGCCCACTTCAATTCAGACACAAGTTTAAAAAGTGTCCTAACATCTGCACCAGACCTCCAAAGGCATGTAAAAATAACACCACACACTCACTAATGTGGTCACCTTCTTTTACAACATGAAAAGGATAACACAGAGAGACTCCACTCTAAGTCTAATTGCAGAATGATTATAGTAAGTCATGCGTTTCATGTCTCCCTCATGTTATGAACATCTGCAGTCTCTGAAGCAGGCACAAGAATCCAGAGGCATCACCCCAATGGGTGATCTGTCTGCTCTGCAAGCCTTCTGTTCTTTCCACAGACTGGAAACAGCTCAAACAAAAGTGGGAACGAATCCACACCAACATAAACTATCCTCATGACTGATGAAGGCTCCTAGGATGTGGGATTTTGGTTTTGAGTACCTCCAGGCTGAAAAAACCTGGAACCTCTTGTCTTCTGGTGGACTGCTAAACGCTCCTGCCATGAGACAGTTATGCAAGCACTACCAGTATGTTTTCCTGTGACTGTCTTTTCACAAAGAGTGAGTCATGCTCAGTCAGATGCCTACCAACAGCAGAAGGTTCTGTGGCTGAAACCACTGAACCCAAACTGTGGCCCTGACTCACATGCCTCTGTTCCAGTGTGGTGCAACAATTCAGAGGTACAATTGTGCCTACTGTGTCACATCACAGTGTCCACTCCACGTGGCAATTATCTGGCTTCCTGTAAGATAGCCATAATCCCTACAGTCAAGAGAGAGCAGCCAGCAGCAATCAGTTGAGGCCAGGCACTTAATTCTTCTGAGATAGACAAATGAAATGCAGGACCCACTGCCTACTTTCTGCACTGTAGAAAATTCTACTATGTGACTGAGTCATTAACATACTCAGGCTACCTAAACTGTACAACAGCTTAAGCTGTTTAAAGGGTCTCTTAAACAAAACAAAACAAAACAAAACAGCTGAAATACTACAGTGTTGTGATTTTAAAAATATTTTCGTCCACAAAAAAAATTAGGTGTAAAAACAGGCTCATCCACCAGTCAATTTACTGCAGTCGTTACTGCTGATGATGCATGTATGATTTTCATCAAATGTGTCACTGAAAGTCTATTCAAGAAATAAGGAATATAACCAAATGCCAGGTAAGGTACATCCTGTGACACTGGACAATATTCCATCCATTTCACAGGTCACCGAGCACATCAGCAGGGAACTGTAAATTTCACAATTATGATGAGACAAGAAAAAATTGGAAGAGACAATTTTTAACGGCTTAAAAAAACTCCATAACACATTCCACACCAAATGAGCTACAAAATTCACTAGGATATTAACAGACTTAACAGATTCTTCTTCTAACAAATCATTTTAATTCTCTGAGGAATAATAAGGAAAATTTGGCAGTACTATAAACTACAAGAAATATCTTTTTCAGTATTTCAAGACCTGTCACAATTCTCCACAAATTTTCTTTCACAAATACACAATCGCCTTCAATTCTTCTTTTAGGTCATGTTTTTAGAGTCATAATTTTTGTTGTGCTACTTCGACTTCCTCAAATTAGCAACTTTGAAAGATGGTGGTCAGCATGGGAAACATTATTTTCCTGAGACTTCACAAACATTGAATAGGTTAGAATAATTGCTTCAGAAACTTTGCTGCCTCTATTTCCTGTTTATATATCCTAATACAGTATGTATGTGTTTTGTAACAGCATGATATTGTTGACTCATGTTCAGCTTGTGACTACTACAAACCCACAAGATCGTACTTTACCCAATTGTTCTCTTACTGCATTTGTGCAGCAAATTGTTTCTGCTGACAGAGGACTACAGAGCAACAATGTCCATGAATGGCAGCCAGTTTTTTCGGTCATTGTTCCAATCTGGAGAGGTCATTTTCAATTCTAATCCAAGTCCAACATACTTGTAGTCCTTCATATATGTGTATCATCTGTAAATTTACTAAACACAATTGCTTATCCGTCATTCAGCTTATTGGAGAAAACAGAAAAAAACTCCAACAAACTCCACTTGTGAAATTTTTCATTTTGACAATCAACTACTAAAAATTTTTGTTGCAGTAAAACATTAGTCTTGTTTTGCACTGTTTCCATAAAATTTTCATGTAGACAATAATGCCATGGACTACTTCTGAGAACACTACGTGAATTTGTCAAGAACTTACTGAAGTCAAGAAATCCAACATCTCTTGCTGTTCTACTCTCTTCAAGACCACTTCAACAAAGAGATTTGTTTCAATTCATGTAATTTTTTTTCAATTTATATTTAAGGCCAAACCTTAGTCTTCACTGTACAATGCCTCAAAGGGAGGTCAAATTTTAACTGCAACATTCTTTAAAAAGAAAAATAGGAGAACAAGAGAGAAACAACACATGCAGGTAACATAAGTTTCAAGGATAAATTTAAGTAAGTATTTTTCTGTTGTGTGTAAGTGGGTGGCCTTCCAGTAGAAAAAAAATCCGTAATATTCATTGTTAAGCGAATTTAGCCTTTCATTTATTTTACAGCACATTCACAAAGTGTTTGAAGTTGACTTCTTGGCAATGATCCAAGGCAGTGTAACTATCCCAGGAAACAGTGCTTCTAAGTAAGATATGACCTGTCATAAATTCATAAGAAGATATGTCTTGAATAAAGCCAATGCCATTTTTATTCCCATAGTATTGTCATTTCTGCTGTTACACAGCAAGCCAATTGTTCATCATACACCCTATCTCCATACACCACACTTATTCTTCAACTATATACAGCTAATACTTTGTGAAGAAGGCAGACAGGCAAAACTAGGGAGAGGCTGCAGTATGTGTTCCATGTCGTAAGGACGTTATGGCAGCAGTGATTAATGAAAATTGCTTGCACGTGAAGCAATGGCCATTTTATGAGATCACTTACTTTCCCTTTCCCAAATTCTCAATTTTAAACCTTACAATCTCTTCTCTTTCCCAGATTGAGGAGAACACCCAAGCAAGCCTAAGAAACCTCAAGTTCCTTCAGAACGAGCTTACCATACTTGCATCAATGACCTGCCCTCTGCCAGATCTGGCACGTTCAAAGAGAGCTATAACAATGCCCAGTGCACACATGACACCTCCACCAGCAAAATCAGCCAGAAGGTTTACAGGTGGGTAAGGATTTTCATTCTTTCTACCCAGCTTTGACAGCACACCTGACAGAAGAGAAAACAAAGCAAGGATAGGCATGAAATTAATTATAAACATTCATTTCTACTAGTTTCATTCTTTTCAATCTTTGTAAATAAATAAGGCATAAAGCAATCTTCTAATATTTTCTATTTCTGCTTTGCTAACTCTTTAATTCACAAAAGAGCAAAAATACATGAAATCACATTAGTGAAGATGTAATTAATTAAGGAGATGAACAAAATTCTCACAGACAAACGCTGATAATTTGACTATATAGGCACAAAATTTTATTTTAAAAATCCAACCCTGTGTGCAATAATTCTGTATTAGTACTTTGTGTATGCACTGAATCTCGCCAATAAGAGGCATTATGTGCCTCAAAGCCACTTTGATAAACTGTTCTTTTTCGAATATTTTAAAGTAAAAATGAAAGTGTATAGTCCTATATACTCATAACAAATGAACTAATGATCATAAAAAATGATCTCACACCGACAACTATGCTTCAGTCCTATCCTCCCTCTCCAACTACCTTTGGGAAAAGAAAGTGCATGTAAGAACAGGTGACTAGCACAGGAAGGTTATCTCCGATTGCATGCAATGTAAACACAGGGAACCTATGTTTATGCCAGCAATTATGCAGAAATGAAAGGAATTAGAGCAAAGGCTAAGCCAGTTTACTTCAGTCAGAACTTTGAATTTGTTAGCGTTTCTCTGCCATCCTAAACACTGTGACCTTACTCTTTGTAGTTGCCTCGTAATGATTCCCTTTGGGCAAGTAAGAAACTTCAAGTGAGATCATCCCTCTACTATGTCTTTGGCCTGAGGTCTGAGACTTGCAGAATACACAGTCAGAATTTCCTGAGAATTGCATGGCTCAGATGCACTTTTTAGTTAACAGTCTAATGCACTTCCTATGGGCAAGCAACAGAGTGCACAGTATAAAAGGTTTCCAAATCCTGTAGTGCAGGAGTAAAAGCCCTCCTGCTGCCTTAAACCTTCCCTTTAATAGTCAAAAAAGTTGTCACAGGCACCAGAAAATTAATATACTGACTTCTTAAGAATTCCTAACACCAACTATTTTTTGGTTAAAGGAAGCCAAAGCTCATCAAGAAAATACTCAGAATATGAAATCTCATTTTTGAGGAATGACACTTCTCTTGTTCTATTTCCTTTTAATAGGCAGAAAAACTTGATCTATGAAATTTCAAGCAAAATTATTTTAGGAAGATATCACTAACCAAAACACAATTGATTAAATCAGTTCCAGAGAAAAAAAAAAAAAAATCACTCTATTTGTAAACCAGAAACTAAACTACAAACTAAAGTAGGAATAGACCATGCTGTTTCTATACTCTTTCCCTCCACTAATAAGAGATAAAAATACCCTAATACTTTGAAATCATCTTGACATGAAGTCAAAAGTGTTTCTAATGAGGCATGTTTTCTTTAATCTTTTCTACTTTCTAACAATTTTCCATGAGGGAAGACTGAATCCATCCCTAAAGAAATTTAATTCCAGAACACTATGACTCCTCATAGCAGGTGATACCAGATCACCAGGTTTGCATTGCCTCTGCTCCACCTCTTTCCTTGGGCTAAAAGAACTGTTTTATCTAGTGGGAAGCCAAGAACTTTTGGGCCACTTTCTCTCCTTTACAGGCTCTGAGAAGCATCAGTGACAGCAGCAGTGTGAAGAGCAGGAAGTAGGGCCATGCACATATGAGCACCACCAGAGGTACAGTTTTGATTGTTTGCTACTGCATACTTGTAAAATCGTATCACTTAAAACCAGCATAATGTCCACAACATCTTAATGAAATGTACATCTCCACTTTATTTGAGGCCTAATTCCTTCCTTTCAGTTGGTATCAACGGAGACATATTTACAAACAGAAAAGCACAAGAGCTCAATTGCCTCATGCTGCCTAGTTTTCCTCTGTACAAAAAAAAATCTGCTCACAAGCACATAAAATACTCTGCAGCTCTTTCAGAATTATAAGTATACAGATTTTCTAGGAGAGGGGCTTTGAAGAAAATATTCAGTCCTCTCTTCAGGTAAGTTTTTGGATATTTTATTCAGATAGAATAGCACAAGGGAAGGAGAATACTGTACAGCTTGGGAAGACATTCTGATCCTGCCTGTAACAGCTTGCTGCTGCTGGCACAACAAACTGCCTGCTGCCCAGTACGTTTCCTCCTTTCTTGTGCTGACTGTTTAGTGGATCCCTCAATGGAACTGCTTCACCTTGATAATGTGGCACAAAACATCCTTGTTTCTTCTGACCAGTTTTTGACTTGTAAGGACGTTTACGCAGGGGCTAAGCAAGTGCCAGAGCTGACTGAAATCATCAGGGAAAAGTGGAGTGAAAGGAAAGCCCCATTTCATTGACATGGATGCTTCAGAGCAGCTGTTTCACCAGACTGCCCTTCAGATAAATTTTGAGCTATCTGCTTTCAACAAGTTCTTGAGTTTTGATCAAAGGGAGGAAGGAAACTTTATTTAACAGGAAATTTTACAGCCTACCTGATAAAGCCAAGTAATTGATGTCATGACCCGCAGACTTGGCATATTTTCCAGTCTGGCCAAACCCAGTAAGTCTAGCATAGATGAGTCTGGGATTCTCCTGTAGAAGGACCTCTGGGCCAAGCCCAAGTCTTTCCATGACACCTTAAAAAGACATAAGCAAGGAATTCTAATTCACATTTAATTTTAATAATACTTAAAACACAATGGCTCAAAGTTAGATTATACAACAGCACAACTCAACTGTGCTTTATGACGTAGAACATTCTGCTTCAGTGTTCATGTTACAACATGAACATTATAAATTACCAACATAAATTTTTAACGTAAACCAAGTAGAAATTTGGCTTTAGGGTTTTGTGGGGTTTTTTGTTTTCACTTTTCCTGTTTTACTCCAAAAGACTGACAGAAAACCATGCACCACTGGATGAGAGAGAAAGCTACCAAAGGCTTGCAAAATAAGAAAAAAAGAGAAAGAGAAAACTCTTACATGTTCCATATTAAAATCACTTGGAATTTAATCCATATTTCACTGGAATATACTTTCCTCACCATTTCTCAGTACCTCGTGTTCCCGTGTGTTTTAACTCACTGATGTGAATGGACCATGCCACTATTCCACAGATGAACACAGGAACCACACACAAGTAAATGTGTTTTTTTTAATGCAGGGAATAAGGAACTTTTAGAAACAGTGTCATATAAATTAAATCAGCATGGACTTACAGAAATCAAGGCTAAAATTTTAATCTTGCAGTCCTAAAACAGTGGTTTTAAGAGAAGGAATTTGAATTGCAAATAAATTATACTTTCTTACTGGTTCAGTGCAGCTTGGTCAGACCCTTACCTATGACCTATACTGGCACTTCAGAGCCACACATTTTGGAATGGAAAGAATAACATAACTCCAATGCCTGTTCCACCCCAGAATCTATTACTCCAGCTTGTTTCACGAAACTAATCCATACTGTTACCATACTGCCAATTTCATGAAAATCCATTTCTACTGCATTAATTACTGGGCAGTGGCAAGTGATTACTGTCAAGAAGAATGCGGTGAAATTTGGCAAAGTTTGGCACGATTTTCAAATGCACAAGAGGAAACAGGGTGACAAATAACCCCTCTGGTGTCACAAAGCCATTGTAAGGTCACACATGTCTTTAAAGAAACTGTTCTGCCACTCGGGCCCTCTCACCTTCTCACTTTTTTCCACCAGTCTCATAATGGGTCAGAGATTTGCCGAGTTCACTTACAGACCCTTAAAACCTAGTATCTAGTTACAAAACTGCCTGCACTCCCAACCGAGGAAAAAACCCAGCAAGTGTTCATAACACCAAAGAAAACAAAATTTCATAAAAAGAAAAACCAGGAGATCAGCTACCAAGAAGAAGGAGAATTTAACTTTTTTTTTTTTTTTTTTCCCCTCAATTTCTGGGGAGTAAAACAAACAATTTTAAGGTAAGAATAAAGAAATTTTCCAACAGAAAATAATTACTTGTGACACATGATCTGTCCATGATATGTGACGCCTAACTGATAAAGTCTCTTATTTCTAAACTGTCTGTAAAATCCTCAAAACACTTCAGCTAGCTCCTCAATGAAACATGATCACAAAATGCTTTGGGTTGGAAGAAACCTCTAAAGGTCAGTTAGTCCAGCCCTCTGCTGGGAGCAGAGACATCTTCAACTTGATTTGTGTACAGAGTCCTGTCCAACCTGACCTCGATGGGATTTTTCCTAACAGAAAAGCATCCTCAAGGAACACTGGGGGATACTAACATAACCATCAGGTGAGTGCCTGTGTAAGTCTTATAAATGGAAGGAAAATGATCAATCTTAAAATGGCATCAATTTCGCTACTGAAAATCAGATGTTAAGCACCCATAAATGCAGTATATTAGTAAATATGTATACCATAATTAAAAAATGAAATAAAAATTCTATTTAAAAGACAGCTTCAAAAAATAGAAAAATCCTGTTATTGAGTATTTGAAGAATTTGTCCTAATCTAATGTTAAAAATGGAAAGTACTTGCAAAAACACAAGGAAGGTTTTCGTAAAGTAGATTTAAGCCTGGCAGGAAGTGATTAGTTTGTGGAAAGCAACTTCCTAAAATAAAGTATGATGTTTGAAGATGAAGACTGTAGTTTACAACTTGTATTTGATCCTAATCAGAGCAACTCTGTACAACAAAATCATACTACTCTATTTAGCACATGCTCTTATGTTTATCTCCCTGGCACATGTGCTTTGTAAATGTGTAACCATAATGTCAGATCCTTTGTCCTGAGGAATTTTAAGCTCAAACTCTGACCTGCACCGCAACGTGAGCTGCACTTTAGCAGCAGGTCTGCACATCACACAGAATGGTGCCTCCAGCTCGGTGTGACCCCTGGACTCGAACACCGTCCTGCTCGTCCAGGGCTCCAAGCGCGGTGTGACCCCTAGGCTCGGGCACCCTCCTGCTCCTCCAGAGCCCGGCCGGGGGCACGGCCCTATCTGAGCGCTCTCAGCGGCCCTTCCGTGCGGTTTCACACGGCGCCTGCACTGCACAAATCTGCCAAACAGCGCGCGCCTCCAGTCACCAGGAAATACAACTCCCAAAGCTGTTCCCTGCCCCTTCCCCCTGAGTAGCGCCGAGGCCACAGAGTGGCGAGAGCCCCTCAGCAGCTCGGCACCCCGCAGCTCCAATACCCGCTCGCTCCCCACGGCCCGGCCCAGGCTGCCGCGGCCGCAGCGCCGGCCCGGCGCGGTTTCCCGGCGGCCGCGGCTCCTCACCGTGGCGGAAGGGCTCGATGAGCACGTCTGCCCCGCCGCACAGCCGCCTCAGCGCCGCGGCGCCCTGCGGCCGCTTCAGGTCGAGCGCTAAGGAGCGCTTCCCGCGGGCCTGCACGTCTCTGTGCTCCAAGGCCGCGGCGCGCCGAGACAGCCGGTCGACTCGCACCACCTGCGCCCCGAAGTCGGCGAGGATCATCCCGCAGAGCGGCGCGGGAGCCAGCCCGGCGAGCTCCAGCACCCGCACGCCGCCCAGCGCCATTGTCCCCGCCGTCGCTGTCGAGCGCCCACACATCGATCGCGGAGTCGGCCCGGGGGCCGCTCCGCCCTCTCTCGCACGGCCCGGGGGACGGGGCGGGCTCCCCCCGGGCCTGCCGTCTCCGGTGTTTCTCCACCGCGAGTTCGTGATGGCCTGCGGGCGGCTCCGCTACCCTCTGACCCGGCTCGCAGCGAGGAGGAGTGGACGGTCTCCGGCTGCTTGGGTCGGCCCGCAGCTGCTCTCGGGGAAACTTCCCTGTCCGACCGTCCAGGAGCGAGCCACCGTGGCCGTCAGACTCGCATCGCCTGAGCTAGGACCGAGGCCCTTTGGTAGCTGCACAGCCCCCCACACTCATAGTCACACCAGCTCTCCCATAGCAGAGGCTCAGACGAACAAATCTTTAAAATAATTTAATCGTGATGCAATAACCAAACATCAAAACAAACCCAGAGCGATCTGCTGCCTCCGTGTAGGGACCCCGCACAAAGGAAACCATGGGCTTTTACACCTTTGCAGCCTCAGGGCGGGAAAGTCACAGAATCACAGAACCATTTAGGATGGAAAATACCTCCAACGTCGTCAAGTCTAACCTCTGAAGTCTGAGACTGGATCTCATCAGTTCCAGCCGGTCCCCTGGCCAGGCCACAGGTCCCTGTGCCCTTTGTTAGGAAAAGGGTCAGCAGTTCTTGGCCTGGGGCTCCAGCCGCGCCCGGGGGCATGTGGATGGACCAAAACCTACACACCCAAGACCCCCAGGTCACACGACAGAATCACGCAGGACAAGTGATTAAAACTTGCAGTTTCTTTTCAGCAGATGTTTCTTTAAAGAGGGGTGTCTGGCCCTGTTATTCTTGCAACATCAGCTGCTTACAAGAACAGACAAATCCAGAAAGGGTAATGAAACCTTTGGCACTGTAGTGACACTGCTTTTCAAACTTACGTCCTGCTCCTGGTATTTCAGGTTACCTGGAAGGAGACAGAGCAAAGAAGTCCTTAATGTCAACCCCATGCTCATTTTATACATTTCTTTAAATTGGTTAGGCTACAAAAATGTGAAAAGGCTGCTAATATGAGTGCAGATTTTTTTCTCATTCTACAATAACAGGTCTGCCACCAGAATACCAGTCATTTTCTGTGCAGACACCAGGTCCTGTAATGCAGGCACTGATTATGTCCACTACTATGGTGCCACCCACAAGAAATGGCCAGGAAAAAAATATTTGCGTTTTCATTAAAGTGAAGCCAGCTGGTTTTGTTTGTTATCCATGTCCCTTAGAGACACTGTTCCATATAAGGGTTGGTTTTCACAGATAATAATGATGTTACTGTGGCACTGTGTTTCTTTGACTAATTTTCAGTTTCATTTGTCCCCTCGCACCTTCATATCTTGGAGTTTGTGCTGAACACGAACAAGCAATTTCTGTGTCATCTTTGATTTCACCTGATGCTCTTTAGTTTACGCCATTTAAATAACACCATAATCACACACTGGATAATGTCAGGATTTTGCTGTGGTTTAACTGAACAGTCCTTTGCACCTGCTGTTTAGCTGTTGTCCAGAATTAGTGCATAATCTGTGTCAGAAACATTTAAGTCAGAACCCTGTTAAATTATTTCAGTTTCAGGAAGGTGAGTGCAGCATTTTATGAGCATTAATTCCAATTTGAAGAATTGGACTTTACCAAGCCAAAAAATAAACAGGCATGAGAGAGAAATGGATGTTCTAATTAAACATGAGGTGAACACTGATGATTTGAGTCCAGCAAACCCTCCTGAAGCAACAAGTTGGCCAGCAGAAAATGTATGTTAAAAACAAGAAGACCTTCTCTACCATGGGCTTGCAGTGAAAACTCTGTGATATTCATCTATGTGATGCCATTTAATATTTCTCATTATTAAGCAGCAGCAAACAGGAGGGCCATGAATTCATCATTGCAGATGTAATGGGTATAGGAAAGGAGTTATTTTGGGATTGGGATTGAATCCGCACCATATCAGAATGCTTTTTGTGCTTTATTGTATTACATCAGTGAGTTGTTATCTGTGTCATCCCATGAAATGCATATTTCACAGTCAGTGTTAAAAGGCAAAAATTATCTTTATTGTGAGTTATATCAACATTTCTTGCAGAGGTGCAGGCACTTCTGTAATACAGACTGCATGCCAGACTTTTACATTTGGTCTCAGATTTGTTGGTTACAATTACCCATACATTTCAGTCCTTTGGAAAAATACTAAGGCAGCAATGCGAAGTTACAGCCATACACAAACTCTGGATATTCCTCTTTCACATGTATATTGTTTACAATTTAGTCCATCTTAATGCATGGCTAAAGAGATACTGATATCTGTACACTTTGTATTGGTTTTGTTAAATGCAAAAGGAAAAATTGTAATATTTCAAATCTCATTATCTATAATTGCCTGAAAATGTAAGTAGCAGGTGAAATTTCTCTAGTAAATTGAAAGATATCTGCATTAAACTGAAATTGAGAACTTCAAAGGTTCTCATAGAATTTGCAATGGTAGTTCTGTGTCCTAAGCTTGTCAAAGCTTTCAAACACGGTTGCTTTATCTCAAAGCTTGCATTTATGCCTTGCCTGAAGAGAAGCTGTGCTCCATTCATAACACTTCTTGATATCCACAAAGATAGTGTGGGTGACACTCTGCATTTCTAATCTTGTGTCTTGTACAATGTTCTTGCCAAATGCAGCACCTTAATTTCTGCCATTTCAATAGATTCATCAGCTTGGAGCATCACTTTGCCTTCCTGTGTTTCTGTGCTTCTGCGTGAGTGTGGATTTGTGCACTGCTGCTCTCCCAAGTATACATCCCACCACTCAGCAGCAAAAAATCTGTCCTGAGTTCATGATACCCTTCTAAAGCAATTGTGAAGTCATGCTACTTGAAAAACTATGTCTGTCTGAGATCATGAATTATAGATTTAGAAATAGAAGTTCTGTCTTATCCACAGAAAGTAATTGTCTGAGCTGCCCTGTTTTCTCAAATAGATGTATTTTTGAAAAACTATAGCTTGCAAGTTGGTTTTTTTTTTTTCCAGTCAGTTATTGAAGTGGTGATCTGTCCCAGCTGTGCTGACGAGGCTTTGCCTTTAACTTTCACATTGTCGGAAATTTGCCCCCTGATACGCTGGTAAGTAGAAAAACAAATTACTGATGGCTATGACCATGGTTTCTGTACTTTGGACTTCAACCCTTGTACCTGAAGCAAAATATTTTTCTTTCCTTTGAGACACAGCATGTGGTATTTCTGTGCTTTCATGATTTAGATGAAGAGAATGCAAGAAAACTTTATATAGCTAACCTTTATTTTTGGTAATCAGGAGAAAATAAATAATTTCCTGTGAGTTTACTATTAACCACTGTTGTAGAGGTTAGAAACTCTAGACTGGGATTACTTCCACTTTTTGTTTGCCTGAGTGATGAGCTTGGGGTCTATGCTGGACCACATGAACCACTGTTTAGCCACTCTGCCCAAAACTTACCTGCCAGATAGCACTGTCTGCTGCATTCACTAGAGACAATTTCTCCTGCATTGATTGCTAGGGCAATGGACTGAGAAACCTTTATTTTTATGAACTGTTTCCATCATCTTGGCCATGAGCCATTTAGTGTGTGTCTTATGGCATACCTAATACATGTTATTTATTTTGTGAGTCTTTAATGATTTGACAAAACAAGCATTCTGAGGAGCACATAGTCTTGGAGGAAAGAAAATGTTGATCTGAAGTGATGCAGTATCTGAAAAAATTTCCTTAACCATGCTTCTACTATTTTCTAGTTTTAAAAATGAACAGGAGACAAATTAAATTCCATCCAGCACTTCCAGCTGCAGACCAGGACTTGCACGTGGCAGAATAGCACAATCGCTGAATGCCAATTTCCTGGCCTGAAATTCTAGTCTTTGCAGACTTCCTTGACTTTCATCATCTTTACTATGCCGTAAGAGCCTGGAGTGTTGTTCTGTCAAAAACCTGCCAGGATTGAAGGAAAAAAAAAAAAAACCAAAAAAACCCCAAACCACTCCACCCCTCTCATAAACTATTGCAAAATGAAGGTACCTGCAATTAATTTAAATCTGCTGATCTTTCTTACATATTACTGTGCACTATTTCCTACAGTAAAGTCACTTTGTTAACTGTACATTTGGATGGAGTTACTGAATGAAGATGGTCTTTATTCATTTCTTCCACACATTCCAGTATATGGCAAGTCCTTATTCAGCAAGCATCTTACACTTGCTGCTGGACAAGGCCAAGTGGCATGTAACTAGATGAGGGGAGGAGAACACCATGACACACGTTCACAGGAAACAGAAGCTGAGATGTCAAAGATAATTTGAACATGGGTGTTTCCACTCTTGGTGTTATAGAAATGTGATTCTTTTGAAACACTGCTTTTTGTGGAATTTATTTTATTTCCTTTTATGTCTGATGGACTGTTTCCAGCAAAGCAGAACAGCCCTTCATTTGTGCAATTTTTCACCAGTTAATACAAGGAGCCTCTTTGTTTAATAAAACCTCGCCCCACATGGGTTTTATTATTCTGTGAATGTCTTCATGGACAATAGCTTGCTCCATTACAAATGCAGATCCACAAAATTGAGCCTCTTCCACTGTCATCCTTAAGTCTCCATGTCAACATCTGTGCGCTGTGTTTATCAGTCCAGTGGCAGACTGGAAATTAACTGGGGGACTGCAGTTGCTCTAATTCTTTCTAAAACCGTGTGGTTTGGCCCAAGAACTAAAGGAGCTCTCGCCCTTTGGTATAAGATGAAACCTGGTCATGCTATCAAGTTCTTGTAATTTATGAGGCTAGATTCTAGAGTTTGTGATTTTCTTCACTGGTATCTGAGCATAGCCTTTTGTTGCCTTATGTCTGAGCATGACAGCCTTGTTGTCTCAGATTTTTGAATTCGAACTGATCACCCAGGTTGTATTTTCTTTGGTTGTTAAAGCAGAACTAACTGCAAAATAGAAGAACTTTGCTACTGATTCACCAGAATTTAGAACTGGGGTTTTTTTCACACACCACTCAATGACTCCCTGCATGTTTTGTCTTTGTGTGATTTTTTTTTTCCCCTGAGCACAAAAGAATCATTTTAATAATCTGAACTAAGAAGAAGGCCAAAAAGTTTTAATTGAAAACTGCTTTGGAAAACAGCAGGTTTTATTAAAACCTTCTTTGGAAAACAGCAGGTTGTAACATAGGAAGCTCAGTGAAAGAGAGGGGAAGATGAAAGATCTGAGTGGAAAGTTTGTTCCTTATTCTCTCTTTAGAAAAATACTACTTTATTTCAAGATTTCCCTTTGGCTTACAGGCTTTTCAGTGAGGCTGAAACTGCAAACTATTGTAAGCCTGAACAGCTTTTTTAATCAATCAGGCCATGGACTAACTTCTGAAAGTAAAACCATAAACAACTTTTTTTTTTTTTTTTTTTTTGCACAGATTCTAATTAAACTTCATTCTGCTTCCTTTAAACACCACTCATGAAACTGGGACCCAGACCTGTAACATTTTCCCCAAGTTGGTTTTGTTCTAGTTCATGTTTTTCTAGCACAGAGATTGTTTTTCCCCTGCCAAGGGGGTGTAGCCAGCACCTTTTGAGTTACTCACAGCCTTGTATTGCAAAATGCAGCAATTAATGCTCATGATGCAGCTGGAGATGAGAGGTGCTACTTGCAAGGATGTCACAGCAAGGACAGCAAGTCCCTGGAACTCCAGGGGAAGGGAGGACCAGGATTTGGGGGTGGTGTTTGAGCAGAGCTCAACTTGGCTCTATGTTGAGAAGCATTTTCTGCTGCCAGGATGCCAGCACCTAAAGCAGAGGTCAAATATCACCTACCAAACCACAGCTCTCATGGCAGGCAGAGACTTGTGGGTGTTGCCAAGTTTTGGTTAAATCTGGGAGCTCAGGGAGGGGGAGAGCTACAGATTCATCTTAGCAGAGACAAGAAGCCATTAAGTATATTCCAAATTACAGCTTTGCAGATTCCAGAAGGTTTTTCAGTTATAACACAAATTACAAGATACCATGTGTTTTATAATAGAGGATAAATGTCTTTGGCAGAAGACATTTTCTCTTGAGCATCTGCTAAGCAAGAGTCTTTCAATTATCAGCAGCAATGGAAAGATGACTAATCTTCATGAATATTTCTGAGAAAAAAGATCATATATTCCACATGACTTGCTGAATATAAAGCTTGTTAATTTTAAAGAAGAGCATACACACACACACACTCATATTCACAGCAGCTGTATTTTGAAGGGTTTTCCTTCTTTTGAAGGAAGTTGATATGCAAGTTAACTATGTATTTGTAAAGTATTATGACACTCAGTCAGCAGAGATTGCATGCAGTTATCTGCAGAGAAAAGACTGCTGAGATTTCAGTTAAAACCTAGGATGTTTTAACCTTGATGTAAAAGACTGTTTAGCTTTAACCTTGGAACTGCTCTTTGTCAGAGAAGCTTTTGTGGTAATTCTTAGTCACTTTCCCCTCTTAGCAGGCCAAGTTGCACAAAACTCATGAAAACAACACAAAATGAGTATGGCAAAGCATGACTTCCTTTTATATTATGATGATTACAGTAGATAATAAGATAATAAAGAGCTTAAAATGAGCATACATGGTACAGTTTCTAAGTGCTTCATTCTGACCAAAATGGCTTAAAATGTCCATGTCACAAGAGTAAGTCACCAAAGGAAACCTTACAGATTTAAATGTTATATATATATGTGTGTGTATATATATATATACATACACGTGTAAAATATATTTGAATCCTTAATGCTGGCTTTCTCCCATTCAGTAGCAAAATGAATACCTAAGAAAAGCATATGAAAAATAATATCTCTCTATTGCCTCCAAATGGTTATGTCCTTGGTAAATATAGATATGAACAATCCAGTACAGCTTTGTAACCATTAATCTTTATTGGATAAATATATGTTTTACAAAGTAAGCTTAACAAAATAACGTGATCTCAGGTTTTGAAAACCTTTGTGGCGCAGACCTTACCTAAGTTCATAAAGAAACGATAAAAATTCATCAGACAACAGTTCATTAAAGCTAATATTTTCAGTGGTTGATGCATAAAACTAAAAAATCACAAGTCATAATCATCAAGTATCAACATGCATTTTTCTTCATAAGATGTGGTTACATACGCAAGGAACGTGTACGATGACATACAAATTCATAGGGCAGATTTTGATTAATTTGCTCCATTGTTGTACTACTCATACCTGTATCCAGTATAAAAGAATTTCAAATAAATATTTTCCTAGCCCCACCTTCTTGTTATAAATCAATGACAGGTAATAGCTGATTAAAATGTAATGTCTGTAAAAAGGAATATATATTTCATTTACTTTTGTGTGGAGAGCCAGAATAAGATACATTCAAACTGCAGTATTGATTTTGGTGCTTATTCAAGTGAAAATAGCAAGACAGAATTTCAGGTACCCACATTTTGAAAAGCCAGTGACTTGAATGCTGAAGAGTGGCCCAGTGTATTGGGACCAGAACTACTAAGCCAGCTAGCATTTGCTTTCACCAGTTTAAATACTGAACTGGCTTAGCTGCTGCTTTGCAATGGCTTTTCCTGAAATACTGATTCTTGGAAGGCTGCTAGGAAAACTGTTTCAACAACTTCACTGTTAAGTAAATATGCAATATTATGAGGTACATCCTTCTGAAGGAGCTCCAAACCCCACAAAGTTAGTGTATCCCTATGCTGCTGGCATATCCTGATTTCTCTAGCGTATGTGCCTTTGCTTTGACACCCTGCATTGGGTTGCATCAATTTTTAAAAATTCTAAGGCTAGGGGAAAACATTACAGTTCCCTTGCCTGATCCCCTTCACACTGCAAACTAAATTATCTTAACTTCAAGCTGCTACTAAGGCAGGAACTACTGACACTCTTCTAAGAGAGAGAGAGAGAGACTAAGCATAAATATGTGCTAAAACTTTGAAAAATGACACCAGATACATCTTCAGAGGTTTGAGATGGGAATGCAATAAACCTGAATCCTTGATATCTATATTTTCACTTTTTTTTCTTCAATTTGAGCTCATTCCAATCCAGTACAAACGTCTTCCTTTAGATCTGGTCTCACCTGAGCCTGCTTATACATTCAGGCCTGTTTCCATTATGCAAACTTAAATGAACATGCAAGAAGAACTGAAGAAATGATCTGAAAATTTTGAAACAGTTGTTCAATTCCTGACATATATTTAACTCAAGTATATTTAGAGATTAAATTGACTTTTTGTATACTGCTCTTTAAATTCTTTAAATTCATTTTTCTTTGTTTTTCATTCACTTTAGGGGAAGAGAGCAGTACGTTTAATGATTAAATAGGTGCAACCCAGATAACCATACATACTCTGTGAATCTGTGTCAGCTACCCAATGTATTCAGCTCATCTCTGATACACAAGTAGTAGCACATTTCATCAAAACAAGGATTCTTGATCATCCAATGCTGTAATGTTATTTCACAGTCCAGTGAAATATACCAGTTCCAAAAAAGATGTTTCTTCAAATAAACATCTATTGGGTTGTTTCCTCTTTTTACTTGGTTTCAAAAAGAAGAAACCCAGCAAAGGTGGAGAAGCGTTGATGGTCCCCATGGAGGGCTCCATTTCCCATTCGCAGCCAAACTTCGTCTCCCTTGGCAAGTTTTAGGACTGCACTGTTTCCTGAAGTATCTGCTTTCCCTTTGGATTCATAGCTAAGGATGAATATTTTAACAAGTCAGCTTTTTGATTCTCAACAATGACCAAACAAACAACTTAAAAAAAAAATCCAAGAAGTACATTGTTACCTGAGCAAAACTTTCTTGAAAGACTTGCCAACATTTTTTCAGCTTTACAAGGAAATTTTAGCAACTTTCTGTATTTGATCTCCTAGTCCTAAGTGTATTTCATTCCCCTCTTAAGTTCAGGAATTATAACTTAATTTTTTTCCAGGACACAGGCAAAATTTTTTGTTTAAAAAGAAACACTGCTCATTGATCACAACACTGCAGATTTTCTGTGATGCCTTTTTTCCCTTGAATTCATCCCAGCTACTTTTAAATACCACTAGGCCAGGAGGCTGATGTGAGCTGAGCCTCTGCTCCCAGCACAGGCAGTGAGCAAAGACATGCAGCTCACTCCATACTAAGCCTTTCATTTGAACACGGGTACATTTGATTTGGGCGAACCTCTTGGCTTTGCCTGAATGTTGGTCCCCTTTTTTCTACCTCTTGCCTTTTCTGACATCAGTGTTTCAGGGGGAATAGAAATGAAGCACTTTTTCTTTTGCAGGAAAGGTCTGTTGAGGATGAAGCAGCCTGTTCTGGTGTGCTAGTGATAAAAAGGCCAGTAAATGGAAGACCTTTGCCTCTTACTCATCTTTACTACTGAAGCTTAAACACTTTCCAACTTTAAAGTAAATTTCTCTGCCCTCATGTTAACAAGACTGTAACTAGTCACTGAACACTTCATTATTTCCTCTCTCTGACAAGCAAAATGTGGATTAAGATATATTTTAGCAGAATGACAGCATGATACCACTGAACTCCAACCCTGCCTTGCAGTGCTAACTCCTTTCCCCTGAGTTTGAGGAAATGGTGATCAAGGCTGAATTTTAGGTCCAACATCTGTGGTGTGTATGGTCCAAATATGCAAGCTGAGGATGGAAAAAAAAAAAAAAAAAAAAAAAAAAAAAAAAAAAAAAAAAAAAAAAAAAAAAAAAGTTTTTCTTGTTGGTTATTTTGCCCTAGAGAATTTCTTCCAAAAATTGAACAATTTTACATTTCTTGAAATGTGAGCAAGCTATCACATCCATACAAACATTTTTTTGCATTAGGATGGCCCGGCCCTTTACTTACCTGTATAAGCTGAACACTGTATTACCGTTATGCATCAAGTACACGTACACTTCCTCCACATCTTCATGTTTCATCATATTGAAAGTAAAGAAATACACCCCTGAAAAGGTTATAAAATACAACTTGTTTGCTTCATAGAAAGAAGGAATCATGCTGCAGATTTGTGCTTCTTGCTTAGAAAACATAACAGCTGTGGACAAACCTGCCTTCCACTTGTCAGCAGATATTTTGCTTCTGCATACAGTGTTCCAAAATCTGATTAATTTTAATTTTGCAGATGGCAGGCGTTGTTCTTCCTGCATCACAGCTGCATAAGAGGAGGGGTTGATGCAGCTGAAAAATCACCCATGAAGAATTGTAATGCCTCATTTCCAGCCACACATCTGTTGCAGGTCAGCTCACAGCTGAACTGGCATGGGAGAAGATGAGGATGAAGAGATTGACAGGAGGCAGGAAGTGGAGGTTGCCTGCTACATCGTGGCCATAGTTCTGTCATTACAGTGGCTGAAGGGCCAAGAGCCACAGCAAAGCAGACAGTCCTGCTCCCTCCCCAACCCTGGCCATGCCTCTTCCTCCTGCCTTTGTGTCAGTATTGGTCTCACTGGCTGGCCAAGATGTCTCTTGGCTTGCTCAGTTTTCAATTAATTTTTATGGAAAGTAGGTATCAAGGGTTATGCAAAAGGAATGCAAAGGCTATTAAATAGTGCTTCATCCTTATTGACTACACTTCTCCCTATAGCTACAATAATTGCATTATTTTGTTTTGCATATGCTCACCATTCACTGGAGCACCAAATCTTCCAGTCATGACATCAAAAAAATTCCCAACATTGGTTTCAACACTACTGAAGATGATCCCACTGTTTTGGTTGCTGAAGTGAGTAGCCATCGAAGCCATGAAAGCAACCTGCAAAAATCCAGTCCTTATTCAGGCAGTTGTTCACAAAAAAGCACACGTAGAGCAACCAGGTACAGATTTTTTTCCTGTATTTGCAGTCTGTTTATTTTCCTGACAGAGATGTTCTAGGGCTTGCTCCAAAGCCAATAAACTCCAGCTAACAAAACTCCCATTGAATGAACTAGAAGAAAACTAGGGTTCTCATATTCAATTGGACTATTCATGACTGTAAAGTAAGTGTATGGTCGAGGGTTTTCAGTTCAGAACCTTAATTTCAGATTTTATTTACTTTTAGGTCTCACTAGAATGATGCAACAGCAGGATAGCATTGAAATGAATGGTGTTTCTGACAAAAGGGTTTTATATAGTTTTTATGTATTCCCCAATGCATTTAAACTGGATATTGCTTTTAACTGCATGTGTGAAAATAAACAATGCTTGGTAAAATCCATGCAGATTAGTGTTTCTTGCTTAGAGATACATGAAACACTTTTATTAGAGATCCCTGGGAAGTGTAGCAGCTGGGACTCAATATTCATTGCTTTTTCTATCTTGTCAGTTGCCCTTGGTCTTGAAAACAGAGGGCGGTGGAGACCAAGAGGGAAGATAAGAAAATGAAAACTGTGGTTCAACTTCATGTTTCTCTTCTTGCCTTAGGAATGTTTAATAGGAAGCAGTGCGAAACATCTCACACCAGACAATTTAAATTACCCTCAGCAAGATACTAGGGAATGACCCTGCTTGTTGGCCTGGTCAGGGAAGGGAGTGATTTTTTCTGTAAGCTTATCATCTGCCCACCCCCCCTGCCCCCCTCCATTATGTGAGTAAATGGGGAAGCAGCAGAATGGCTGAACCTTGTTGCCAGAAGGTTACATAGAGACTTGGATTTTTATTTCTGTCTCAGCTTCTTAAATGACAAGTGTTCAATTGCAGCTGTTATTGCCCATCACAAAAATGACATTTTTTGGTGATATTCCAGCTGTGCTGGTATTTAGAAAAATAAAAAACCAACCCAGACTCCTTTTGATTTCAGATCCAAATCAGAACAAAACCAAAACAGACAATCAAATGCAAGTCTGGATCCAACAACGGAAATTGTTAGCCATCTGTTCAGAAATTTAAGGAGCTCCAGATGTGAGCTGAAAGCTTGGGCTGATTTTCCTTACCCCTGCATGGATGCATTTTCTATGACGACAAATTGTTAATATCTTGCTTCTCAGCCAGGATCACATCAAAGTTGAATATGTGTTAAAGGAAAGCAGCTGCAGTGGCAGATTGATGGAATTTATTGCTTTTGTCTAGATTCCATTTCACAGTCTCTTTGACCCTGAGCTACTTTTTGTGGGCTGATCAGAACAGCAGAAAAATATGTCTTTTCTCCCTAGGTCTCACTATAAAGTAGCAGGTCAACATGGATACACAGTTTTTCAAAATAATCTCATACTTTAAACAGTATTGTATTCAAAAGTGTTTTCTCCACCACTGGCTTTAATATTCTTAATTATGGTGGTAGGAAATAATATGTTATACTGTAAACATTTTTAAACATGTCTGCTAAAAGAAGTGATGGAATTTTAAGCATAGGTATTATAATATGAGCTTTTGTTGTTCATCCTCTTTCATCACAGTTTTAATTACTTTACTACTATTGTCTTTATGTACGAAAAAAATAGTGGTAGTTAATTTTAAAATTGTAGAAGGACTTACCTTGAATGTCATTAAAGGTATATTTATAAGGTAATCAGCTATGCCATGAGTATATTTTATATATTTATATACACACACACACACACACACACACATACACATATATATATATACACACATGCAATTTTTATATGTATATAAAATATAGATCTATCTATCTAAAATATCTATCTATCTATATATGTATCTCTCTCTCTATATATATACACATACCCAATCTCTCTGCCATCTGACAGATTCTTGGGATTTGAAGAAGCTTTAATGCCAAAGCTGTGAGATTGTGCCAGCATAAGAGTTGAGCTCAACAGCTCAGGCTTAAACCCATATTTAAATGCTCATCTGGTTTTTGAGTTATTCATTCATAGACAGAACATACATGGCCCCAAACATATTTAAAGTATCTAGACATATAAATATACAGATAACTACTGAGGGGTATTTTTTGAAACTAGAGGACTCTTACTGCACTCAAAAATTTTGAGCCTGTACTTTGAGGAGCTGGATACATGTGCTTCTGAGGCTCTCACAAAGCCTGGCTGCCCTGAGAAGCATGACTCCTTTACTCTTTCCATATGCTGTGGGAACTGCAATTATTTATGTGATACAGCTTTGTAGGAAAATGATAGTCCCTGCTACTCTCCTTTAATAACCAAGATACTGGCTTTTTGCCCTCAAAGGGGAGCATATATGTTTCTTCCTGCCTATTTCTCAGCTGGATTCTGACTAAAGCTTTTCTTTTCCAGAAAGATCTGGCAGAGCACATTTTTCAGTAAGGATAAGGGCTATATATGCCTGTTACAGTATTAATTTACAAGGAGATTTGTTTCATACAGTAATAAGGTGCTGTTTTTTCAGTGAAGAATATCATAATTCTCAAATGAGGTTTGCTGCATCCAATACAAGCCAGAGTTGTACCTGTAGCTCTGGGGGAATCCCAGGGTAACCCTTCTCGCCTTTGGGTCCATGATGGCCACGCTCTCCTCTTGGTCCCATATCTCCTTTGTCTCCTTTCTCACCTTTGGCTCCTTCCTGGCCAGTTGCTCCATTATTTCCATTGTTTCCATGATTTCCTGAAGGGGAACAAAGCTTTTTGTTTTATTTAAATAATTTATCATATTTTAACAAAGAAGTGTAACAGCGTCCTTTCCCACCAGCTTGCAACACAGGTACACTTCTGAACAGGCTGAACTGTAATGGATAAGAAACTGCTGTGTGGTCAGGTTGATGGTAAAAGTTATGGTAAGCAAGTTTTCCAGAAGGACATAGATTTTGGGAGTTGATGTTGCTGTATAAACTGGTGGTGACTCAAATCATTGCTTTGTTGGGGAGATGTGCAAGAAGACTTCAGGAGACAAAAGGCTTAAGGAAAGCAAAAGCCACTTTTTATTGACACTTACTAGGTAGCCTGCAGAAGTAGTCTTGCTTTTGCTTTACTATAAAAACCAATTTCCTGGTAAATTAAGTCAATCATGATAGGATAAGGTAATTTTGAATAATTTTGCATAATGTTTTGCTACTTTAAAACACATCCACACAAATGATGAAAGGCTGTATCATTTAAGTTCCTAAAATCTGTGTTAACAACAGTGTGCATTTGCAGGGTGCTGCTTTGTGGCCGTTTGATTGTACAGTACTAGATTTAAAGCAAGACAAAATTTTTATAATTAAGCTTTTCTGAGATGGCTTAATATGAGTAAATGAGTAAAAAGATTCATTGCAAAACATACTCATGCATCTGCAGTACTACTTGCTTCCTGGTGTTTACTGACTAAATTACTGAACAAATGTCTGTGCAGCTTGACAGGATTTTAAAGTTGGCTAGAATCACTGAGGAATTATTATGCTTCCCGCAGCAAAAGCCTGATCTTTCAGCTCAGGGGATTAATTAATGTCATCATTGTTCTAATTCTACCTGAATTGAAATTAGGTTCTTTGCCACTCTGCTTGTTCTTTAATTATTCAGTCTGGTTACAAATTTACAAGAAGAATAATGTTTGAGATCAAGTCTGATAATGAAGTGATCCTTAAGAGTTTTTCTGTTAAGGAAAAAAAAACAACCTTCAAACAAGGGAGCCAAATGGTGAAAGAAATTATGCACATTTGTTGTTTGGATAGAGGAATCTGCAGCTCTTAAAATAACAAGAATGATCCTTTATGTGAAGCCAGAACTGTTCTACCAGTTCAGAACAGAAGTCTGCAAGCAACACTTGATTCAATCAAGGGGAAAAACTGCTGCTGTTCCCCTTAAAGGCACAACAACATGAAATCTACCACATGAAGGACACAGAAATCCCAAGGCACAGATGCTGCTGCCAGGCATACATTTGTGATATCCTGTGATGACAGAAAGTGGGACTGAGACACAAGGGAAGTGCAAAGCTGGGACTAGGCCATGCCCCAGTATGTCCACTGCAGCCTTGAAAACGTGGGTCTAGTATAAAATTGTATCCAGCTTCTAAAGTTCCAACAATTTATTAATAAGTAATGGATCACTGAATTGCGTTTTTATTGTGATAACAGAAGATGTAAGCTTTTGAAGAAGAGACAATTCTGTCTTTCAGTGATCTGTTCATTTATGTTGTACCTCTGCTCCAGGAATGGTGATTTCCAAATCCCTGAAGGTAGATGCTGTAACAAACTTACAGCAGCATGCAACCAACATTTTCCCTTCTCTAGGCTCTTCTATTTCCATATCAATTTTCAGATCAAAGAATACACTTTTCTTGTGTATGCTGTTCTTCTATGCATATTTTTAATGTTAAAAAAAAAGGATTTTTTAATTATGAAATACAAGATGAAAGTGAAGGAATTTCTGTAAAAGAACAGAAGCATCTGTGTTTCTGTAAAATATTGGCTAGCAGTGGGCTAGATGAAGAAAAGCCCTTGAATACAGTACACAGTAACACAGTTGGATATACAAAGGTGACCACAATAATCAGCTCCAGGGAACAAGCTCTTCCAAGTTTATTGGAGACTTCATGCTGTTTTAAGAGAGACCAATTTTCCGTAGAGATGTAATAAGATTACTTTAAGTATGAATTTGTGAAAGCTGAATTTTAATAACAAATAGGTTTTCAATGGAAAATACCTTAGAATATAACTGAAAATATCTGTCTCCTCTGAAATTATAGAAAAACTTGTCCCTGAATCTGTTCCCAAATGCTGATGTTTGGACCACTCTCTGATATTTCATAGAATAATCTGTAATTTATGGCCTTCAATTAGACTGATAAAAAAGTGAATTAAACTTCATCTTTACCTGGCATCCCAGGGGGCCCGGGAGGTCCTGGGGGCCCTTGGTAGAGCCGAACTCCAAAGTCACCTCGGCAGCAGGAACTGCAGTCTGGATTCTGTGGTCCAGGCTGGGGGGGCTAAGTGCACAAAAATAAGTTTTAAGTAGCTCATTCATGGAGGACATCAATCTTATGCATGTGGGTTACAGGGTCTTCTTTATATATTTCTGTTTATATACTCGGTAAGTTTTCAAAACAGTTCTTATCTGGCATGAAATTCTCACAGTTAGGTTGTCCCTGAATATGTTATTTTTGGAAGATTTAAAGGAGTAGCTCTAAAAGCATTCAAAAATCTATACAAATATTAATAAAAACAACTTGTCCTGTTAAATAATGGAGGTTTTGAAACTAAATTAATACCAAGTAATGCAATTTAGATGAATATTTGAATTAGGTTCACATCCTGATCCCACGTTTCAACTGCCCTTTGATGACAAACATGCCTATACAAGTGGTAGGACACAAGGGACTTGATTTGACCTTCAGCAATGAACTATCCTCCATTAAACATAAATAAAACTGTGTTGGACCACCCAAAGAAGATACTAAAAAAAAAAAAAAAAATCTGTGCAGCACATGCCTCTTCATGATCCTGTGTGTTTACAGGCTATTAAAGTTGGGAGACACTAAAAAAGTGCCAAGACACGAGACAAAAATTTGAACTTAACCACAACACAGGGTGTTAGGGGCTTTTGATCATTTGTAGTGGTGAATGTGTAACTATGAAAACCTATATGCTGACTAATATAGCAGCATAAATAAAATAATGAGTTTATTATGTACAGCTCAGCTACTATAGTAATTGGTTTAATGATGGTTTTATTTAAGTGGTTTCCTTTTCTATATTATTGTGTTTATACTAATGGAGACTCATTCAGTTCTGACTGAATTTCATTGCATAGTTTCATAGATCTTCCAGTATGTCAGATAAGGCCAAAGTCCAGTGTTTGATTTTATTTCTCTACCTCTTCATTTGTTCCTTCTTTGTTTCTTTTCCCCTGCAATTCTTTCCTAATATCCTGAGATGCAAACCTGCAATTCTTAAAATCTGGAAAAGGATAGTTACACCAATCCAACTACTACTTTTCTTTAATAAGTCTACTATTTGTCTTCCTTCCCCTTCTTTTCCCTATCTTTATCATTGTCCAATTACTTGCCCAATGCAAACTTATTGGTTTGGTGGCAGAAAATGAGCCTCTGGCAGGATGGAAGCTGTCAAATGAACACACAGATGTGCTGTATTCCTGCCCTCAGTGTCATCAGTGATGTCATCTGAAACTTTCTGCCTGTGTTTTGGACAATACCAAGCTCATCCCAAGAATCCACTGATTTCAGGAGGCTTAGGAACTTGTGGATATAGAAAATTCATTTCATACCACCACCAAAATACTGCAACTCCTCCAATGAGACAGATGCATTCCCTGTCCAGCTGGAACCAGTGATGGTGCAGTTATCATGGGAATAAAGGCCAGCTTGACAGCTAAACAAATATCCTTTGTATTCAAAGAAATATGGAAAAGTTAAGACTTGCCAATGGGCAGAAGGGCTTCATATTTATGGGGTTTGGTCAAGACTATGCTTTTTAGATTAATTCTGGACAAAGTCTATACTTAATGAGAAAAATAAGTTCTGCCTCTTGATCTGTCTCTTCCTGGAGAACCTATTTGTATTTTTCTGGCTGTTTTGGCTCTTCCAGTTGTTAGGCAGGACATAACTGGCAATCACCCAATACACTTTTTATTATTTTCCTAGTATGAGAGAAGATGTAGCTCTGCTTTCAGCTCATTCTCTTTTCAGTCATCGAAAGGGCCAAGTACAAGGGGACTGGAATTGTGCAAGCATTTTGTACCCCCTAAAAGAATAACGTTGATTTTTGCATTGCGATTAAAATCTCCAGGTTTTTTTAGATAGTGCTTCATAATCATGTTAAATGGGAAGGTGAACTAAATACACACCTGCCAAGAGCAAGTAAGTCCTATCAGCCTAAAAATATCCAAAGACTTAGAATGGTGGATTGTAACTGAGGGAAGACATGAATCCAGCAAAGTGGACTGCATGTGAGACTCTCTCTCTGTGCAGATGCAGTTTCTCTTTTCCAGATAATGCACAGAAATCTTGAACAACTTTATTAGAGAAACAGCTATTTTAAAATAAAATAGATACAAGTGATGGTCATAACCAAGTGCTATTTGGCATTACCTCAAAAAAGGCTCATCAGGTTCGTAGGTGTGAAATAAAGCAAGTCCTGCCAGTCTGGTTTTATGCAACAGTTCCACTGATTTCAAAATAGCTGTTTATGCAAGTCATAAAGTAATTAATTTATTACCTTTATTGGTAATAGGTAATTGGTATTCTTTCTCTAGGAGAAAAAATTACCCATGCTAGGCTGCCAAGGATGATGAATATTTAGGATTTTCTTTTAATCTTTAAAAGCAGAGAACTTCATGAAGAGTACATTTAAAGGAAAAACGTGTTCCTAAAGTAAAATTACACTCAAATATGACATAGAGATTGGCTGCAATCTACTTGCCAAAGGCATCCTTTGCAGCCATTTGCGCATAAATTTAGTCAGTGAATCTTTGGCTTTGCTGCCAGAACATGAATATGATTTAGGAGTTTGTGAAATGCATCTGCCACATTGATATCCTAACATTGATAGAAAACTCGAACTATTTCTGAGGCTATTTGCTGAATTTCCCATGATTTACTATATAGGTGAATGACCTAGGCAACAGATGGTCTATAAAATTCCCTTAATTTAAAGCTGTGAACAAGTAATAATTGGAGAACCAGCCCTTTTTGACTTCCCGATTAATTTTATGAGTTTCTGTTTTATTGTCTAAGATAATGCAGAAGATAAGTAATGTACCTCCACCATTCCTGGCTTCTGTTCTGAATGCAAAATAGTCTGTCTCTGTGGGCATTAAGGTTCTCCATGCCCCTTCACCAAGCAAAGAACAAACAAAAGTTGCCAAAACTCAGGGTAAAACACTGCTTGGCTAGCGATGTTTCAAGATTTTCAAAGAGCAGTCTGAAATGGAAAAATGATCTGTCATGACTCTCCTTAGTCACTAAGAGTTCTTGTTCTTTAGAAATGCACGTTATATTTCACATGAGTTAACAGCAGTGTGGAAACTGGCTTTGCACCCAGTGCAGCATAGGTAATGGTAATAACAAATGCTATCATCTCTTTTCCACAACAAGAAATGGGACCTTTAAAACACTTCAGTAAGAGGATGAAATTCCCCAGCCTAAATTCTCTCCAGCTGCATCGAGCTATTCTGTCTAAAACAACCAAGAAAGCAGGAACATAGGAATTGGATAATTTCCATATAATTCAAGGGAAAGAGAGAGATTTTACTTGAATTAAATCATGTCAGTGCTACCTTTCTTCTTCCTCTGCCTAGAAATTCCTGGAGTCTGGAAGCGGAAAACACATGTTGCGTAAGCCACTACGTGACAGATTATCCCTGTCTGCTAGTGCTCCATTTCATTTCAGTAAGCCAAAAATCGCATCATTTCCCCAGAAAAGATTACTTCTTGGAGATGGGCTGGCAGGTAAATCGACTGTACTTAGACTCACAGGGCTTGTTTTTATTGTCACAACCAGTTTCCCCAGCAGGCAGTTCCAGACAAGTCGAATTAAACTCTCTAACAAGAGACACATGCAGCCTGAACACAGTGACGCTTCCTGTGAGGGAGAGTTTGAGCCCTAAAAAGTTGTGATTTTGCATTAAATCCTGCATTATCTGAAATTGTGTAGTGTTAAAGGACAATCTTTTGTCCATGGTCTGCAGCAAACAGCTGAAGAATTCTCCCTGCAGTAAAGAGCTCTGCACACACTGGCTGGCTCTTTGGACTGTGTACCTATGTTTTACACTGCTTATGTTCTGCAAGTGCAATTTAATATGGCTACAGTCAAATATCTGTTTTGTTGAGTGCACTGGAGGGACATTTAACTCCTGCCCAAGAAATACAAAATGCAAAGCACTGTGAAGTTTTAATACAGGGAATACAGTGGTGTATTAAACCTATTCCCGTACTTGGACGTGTTTCAGTTCTTCAAGCCCAGGACAGGATTGAAATCAAACCTCTTCTCTGCTTCTCATAACATAGGTTATTATTCAACACTTATCTGTATGTCCTTGATTTTGGGAATTCAAAATATCATATTTTGATCTGAAAAAAATTAAAACCCGCATATGGTATAAGGTGAACTATACAGGACTCAAATATTTGTATCAGCTGTAGGAAAAAACACGCATGTTCTTGCTGTTACTAAAACACATTGATCAAAAAAACCCCTTCATTGGAATGGAATTTTGTTTTGCCTAGTGCTAGAAAGAGCTTAATCTTCTGCCCTTCAGATTATTTTCTTTCAAGTTTGGACTGCAATATTTTGCGTATAATCAAGTTATGCAATTTTCCCATGTTATAAACTAATGATTGTAGTATGTAAAGTGCCATGAAAGGCATAAAAAGTTTCTCAGTTCAAAATGCAGATACTGCATTTTGTTAGAGTTTCATTGCAAGCCCTTTTTCTTTTTAAACACTGTTGATTTATATTATTAAATCTGCTCATTACATTAGTATCTGCTTTTTTCAAGCTACTTCTTAGAATAAAATTTTTGAACATTCAGAATTTCATGACGTTTGTCTCAAGCTCAAGAAATATACTTTATATGCATCATTTTGAAGTAAAATTATTCTCTTCTAACTGAATCTCTCCAAATACCTCTAGAAATGCTGTAGTTTTCCTTCCCAACCAAATGAATCAGCAATATTTAAAACTTTGATTAAATAATTAATACCTTATTAAATAATTAATACCTTAAGAAATTGTATTTCACAATATCTAATTTCACAAGTTCGCAGTTTCAACAGATCAAAGTACTCCTGCCTGTGTTGAAATCAATGTCTCCAACCACTGCTGGTTCTACCAGCTCATTAAAAGATCCTGTAAAGCAGCCCAGCAGGATACAGACCAATACACAACTTTAATAAAAATTATTTCATAAATATATCACTAATAATATTAGCACAAAAATAAAATATCTCATTAGCTTTAAAGATATCTTTAGAAGATTAATTCAGAGTACCTGGACTCTGTCTGAGGTAGTCAGTTCTACATCATCTACCTCTGGTCTCAGGACTTTATGGTCTGTAGATGTGCTATTATCAACAGTCCATTCTATAAGTTGATTCCGCTGCTTCAATATTTCCCTGCTGCTGGAACCTTTGTGACCAGTCTGGTGGTGACTTTGCAATATTTTGGCCACTGGTTTATAAGATCTTCTGCTCACCTCCATGTATTCATCTTGACACAGGCAAAATGGAAGAAAAAATAAAGCCAGTAGATGCCAGCTGATGAAATCCTTCTCTGCCATGTTAATCAAAATAATTTTTCAGGAGTCCAGCAAATGCCTTGCAGAAGGAGAACCTCTTTGCTGCACCAGACGTTATGTGGTCCTTTCAGCTTTTCCACTAGTAAGCCTGGCACTGAGACCAGTACCAGCTTTTATATGCTTGCATGCAATAAATAAAACTAAAAATGCCAAAGTGACAGGATCCTTCATCCAAAATCAGTCATGCTCCTTTAAACAAACCAGTCATTATTCACCACTTCACCACCACAAGGAAAATTGATTTGTATGCTGGAAATGACCACAGCATTTAATGGACTCCTGTGGTTCCTATTTGGGGGCATTAAAAAATGTAGCACCTTTCCTTTGGCATGTTTTTGTTTAAGTGTGAAAAAATGTGATGGAAATGGGGAACATGTGGCTAATGGTTTACGCTCCTTGATTAGACATGGAAAGGCTGTGAATTCACACTCTTAAATGTCTTTTGGACACAGTCACCTTTCTTATTTGCCAGGAAATTCACACACACAACTGCGTCAGCCCAGTCTGAAAAATCCTTCCAAAAGCAATTAGGAAACAAAAGCACAAGAGGAGCTTTTGCATATGAACCTGACCCAATGGCTGTTTCTGACTACGCTTTTCATTCACTAGAAGAAAAATATTGAATTTCTGTCAGTTGGCCAACAGTGGAAGGAGACCGGGTAAGTAGCTTTAAAAAAAATTGGGTTGAATTCAGATTCACAGAGTCCCATTTCGCAGCATTAGTTCAACATACTTGGCCAAGTAATATTTTCTCCCTTGAGTTCCTAATGTTTTCCTAAATGCAATTGCCAAACTAAGTTTCATGTTTTCACTGCAAAGTAAATATAAATTTACCAGGGCTTATTTCAGACTAAAAGAATCAAATTGTATGTGTATAATAATAATATCCTTATTTTACTTTTTGAACCACCCACTAGTATTCTCTAGAAAGCCATAACTGCAGGATGCAGTTCTGTATATACATCCACAAGCACACCCAACCTCTCCAAAAGGAAGTAGCTCCTTGATCTGAGAACAAGGCTTTACCAGTACATGGCTGCAAGAACATTAATGAAGAAGGCATTAATCCCAGAAATGAAATGGATCCCCAGCCCTGCAATGTGATGGTTGCTGAGTGATGGTAAGAAAGCACTTGAATGATGGTGAGAAAGGATTCTGTGTTCCATATTCTGGTTTCTTCTGTGGGAGACAGCAGGACAAGTCATGTCATAGGAGAGACACTGGCTGGAAAGGAGTGAGAGGGGTGAGCCCCTTGCAGCTGGGGACAGTTTGCTGGTGTCACAAGCACAAAGAGTGTCAGTGTTGGCCTGTACCCCGCCACTTGCCATGGTAATTTCCTAGTCAACAGTACACGCAGGAGTGTCGGCCTGCACCACTGCCTCCAAAGACAGTGCTAGCCCCCACAGACATGAGGGGTTTGCAACTGTGCTCCAGCCTACTGAAGGCAGCCAAGGTCTGGTCTTCCCTTTTTCTCATTTTCCACCAGCCTAGTATGGCATAGGAGCAGAAACCTCAGCTCCTGTGGGCTCAGTGCTTGCCCGCATGAATAAACAAGACCTAATTGTCTCAATGACAGTCACTCTCCATGCTGCCTGGTTATCTCAGCCCACAGGCTTGGCAGGCAGGGCTGCATCTTCTTCCTTTTTTTTGTGTTTATTGCTCCTATGTTAAAGATTTAATGGCAGGAACCTTTAATTGAACCTTAATTCAATTGCAGTGAATTTCAGTCTCAGATTCCCAAGGCAGATATCCAGAATTATTAAATAACACTTCATAGATTAGCTCTTGAACCTTGCTGCAGTGTATAAATATGAATTAACTAAACAGTCTTGCAGAAGGGGCTCATTAGCCTATGCTTTATGAGTACTGAAAATCCTGATTTTTTAAAAAAAATTCAAATATTCTGATTATTTCATCAGGAAAACAGAGGTGGAAGGGAATTTACTGGGGAGTGAAGCAAGACTTCAGAAAACACAGCTGCAGATTCTGCAGAAGCTGCTGCCACCAAAGTGGGGTTTCTTTTTCAAGCAGAGTGGACTTTCTTAGTAGGAAGGCAGTTTGAAAACCCTGGGTTCTGTAAAATTGGGAATGTCTAAGAGACAAACATTAATTTTTCTTGGCACTTCATAATTTGATTCAGCAAGTGCTGAGACAGCCCTGATCTTTTCAGCTGTCGTTAGGGCTTTCATAGCTTTCCAAAGTCTGTTCCAAGGGCTTCCTGTGGCAAATGTTTCCAAAGTGAGTAATGAACATCCATAGCACCCATGTCCCAAAAGGAGAAGGAATAAAACCAAAGATATTCAGGCTTCAAAGCCACCATCTATCATTTCATGCAGAAGTTGAAATAAGATTGTTTCTTGGCAGTTATTAGGAAGAAGAAAGATTCCTTCTTCTTCTATTGCTCATTAATAGAGTCCACCTGGTCCCTGCCCATCACTGCTTTTGTGGTTTGATGCTACAGATATTCTTTGGTGTCAATTAATACCAAAGTTTAGACTTTTCTCTTTTATTTCCAATCTTTTGAACAGAAACCTGTCTGCAGAAATATTTGCTGCCCATTATTCTCCTCTGTGCCTTCAGTGAGGAATAGCTGTCCCACAAAATCATTGTCTAAAGGCAGAAACTTTAGACTCAGAAGTAAAAAAAATGGAGGAACTGGTTCTCATTCTCCATTCTTGATCTCCAAATGATCAAATACATTCATTCAAGCATGTGGCCCAAATCTAAAATAACAGGACATCAAAACAGCAGAGCTTTAAACTTTCCACTAGAATAAAACATTGAAAATGCTTCATGCTGAGAAGAACAGATCTTCCTGATCTACAGATGAGAGAAGGACTGACCTAAAAGGTTTGGGTTTGTTTTTAGGTGTAAGGCCGGTGTGTGTTGCAGGTGTGCTGACAGAGAAAATAAAATCCAACCCCTTTCCTACCTTTTTGCTATGCATTTGCACACCTAACATAATCCTTCCAGCCTTTGCCAGCTGAATTCACACACAGCTGCCACTACATTTGCCCTATTGGTCCATGGCAGCAGGATGTGCCTCAATCTGCTAATCAGCTCCCTAAGATGAAGGGAAATACATGGGTCTGTTAATGTCAGGTAATGAGATATCAGCTAAAATGCAAAAACTGTTGAGTGAAAGCTGCTTCCCACCCTCTCTGCAGGCAAAAACAGCTCCATGAGAAAGGGGATTGACTCTTACAACCATGTTATTCATATTGACATTGAGTAAGTGAGTTATTGGTGAGGTTAGTATGTAAAATTGAAAGCTACTGTTTCAAGACGTTGTAAATCAGAAGTATTACAGGGAAAAAAAAAAAAAAAAAAAAAAAAAAAAAAAAAAAAAAAAAAAAAAAAAAAAAAAAAAGTATTCTGTGGCCCGGAGAGGTTTATATCCATAATTAAACATTTATGGCTCCTTCACTTACAACTAACCCTGCTTGCAGTGAAAATTCCTCCATATCAGACACAGAGATAATCTGCACCTGCAGCTTCACAAGCAAGTCTCCACTGAGACAGAAAAAGAGACAGGTCACAGCTGAGGGGATGAGGGTCACCCTGCCCTATGCCAGCATGACACATTAAGCAAATACAAATTCCCAAGCCACAATAGCTCTCTGGGCTCATTGCTCCCTGGATACACTCCTCGTCCTGCCCTCAGAGGGTTGCCCACCCCCTTGGTCTGGCTGGAACTTCCACCACTCCTACAGCAGCAGAGGGATGAAGTCTCCTCTCTCTGTTGCCAAGGAAGAACACCCAGCACTGCACTACCCCTTGTCTCACTGCTGTAGCAGGCTCGAGCAGAGCCCTCATACTTCAACCTGGCACCTTTGAAACCTTTTCCCATGTCTGTGCTGAACACTGCAAACCCACAAGAAAAAATGAAGCATTCTCATTGAAAGCTTCTGTGATCTTCTCCTTTTTCTGGGGCAGTTTTGGTCAGTAACAGGGATTCAGGCAAAACCCACCACCCTTCTCCCCAGGAGAGCCTCCAGACTGGGCCACCAAGGGGAAGACAGATTCATGGGGCTTTCCAGGTATTTGTCACCCAAAAAGGGCTTACAGTTACCTTCTCCATGGTTAAACATCCTGTAACCCCCAGCCACTGAGCTCTGCAGACAGCGGTGGTGCAGTGGTGCAGTGAGTGCTTTGTGCAGCTTGGTTTGTGGTGCCCAAGCTGTGTGTGGTTTGCAGTCACACCAGCTCCCGGTGGAACATAGCAGAGAAGTGTGTTTTTTACGTGTTTCCCAAACTGGTTATAGGAAGCTATCCCACTAGCTGTGGAGAATGAGTGTAGGGCAAATCCAGCTCCATTACATGGCTTCTGCCCTCACCTAGTGCAGATAACTTTCCAGAAAGGTGTAGATTTTCCCTAACTCTGACTTGTCCATCAGTGAGAAAATTCTCTTGCCTTGTTTGATACGGGAATTTTCTTTCCAGTACGAGAGCTGGGGCTGAGGTCCTGTCTCTCCATCCATTCTCCACCACCTCTTGGATTCCCTAAGGTAGTACTCTGTGGTGATATGCTCCAGCACCCTGCTACCACCACTGCTACCTCATCCCTCCATTTTTACAGCCTAAAACCATTTTTCTCACCCCGTTCATACACCTAAACTGAGGGACCCCTAAAAGGGCAGAAACTCAGGCCTGAGCTCCCAGCTACAGGAGAGCTGCAGTCCACATGATCCTCCAAAACACAGCTCAGCCTCTGCCAGCTCATCTGCACAAACCCTCGCTCCAAAATATGTACCAGAGACACATTCACTCCATCAATGCCATTTTCATGGGTCTGTGACAAACTGCCAGGATCAGACAGTTGACAGTCCCAGATGGGATGGCCAGGTGGTTTATCCAAGTCTCTTTCAAACTTGAAGAAATACATTTCACAGAGGTGATAGGGCTCCAGTGATGGAACAAATAATGCAGTGTGATAAGCTTTTTCCAGTGTGCAATGCATCAGTTATCCGTCTCTAATTGAAGAGCCAGAGCACAGTGACTTCCAAGAAAGCAGGGTGGGGAGAGAACAGACACAGTGCCAAGAGAATAGCCATGGTCAACATTTTTGTCAGCGATGGATATCCTAGTTTGGATTAAACAAGGTCTAACCCTAATCTTTGGCTTCCTCTGAATTTACCCTTTTTTCCACCCTGAAGTTTCAAGATGTTTAAATTTATTACTTGAAATATGCTCTTCTCTGCAATTCTTTTGCCCCGGCCAGGACCAAAACTGTACACAGCTAAAATACCACAGAAACAACTATTCTTTATTTTAACCACCCAACAAGCAGTAATGAACTCCCTGTGAGAAGCCCTGTTCTGACTGCACCCTCAACTCAAACTCCACACATGCTGGAGGTGTGCTGAGTTCAGGTGAGGTCTGCTGGTTTTGGGTGGGAAGCTGAGAAGCAGTTTCAGTACTGCAGATTTCTTCTGCCCTGCACAATTAAAGGCACAAAGACAAAATGTTCTCAGTGTGCTCTGATATTCAGGAGAGGTTAAGAATAAACTGTAAAATATTTGTCTGGGGACAGTAAGCAGAATTCCAGAGTTTGCATGACCCAGTGTCACACAAAACTTTTCTAACACTGTTTCTCAGTTTACAAAGATCTTAAAAAAGACAATGCATCTTCAAGAAAGCAGACGATCAAGTGAAAAACAGAGTTTAGATTAATGGTCAAACTCTCCCAGTTCTCCCTCCCCTTCTTGGGTCCAGGATGAAAATTAACTGTGGCAGATCCATAATCCATTAACGTGATAAGCTCTTGTTTCTGGGATAGTTCTTGACTGTTGTGATTATATATCTGATTATTCAAGTCTCTGTTTTAGTCATATATTGGGACATGGGACACCTTTGGCTAAGACTGAGGCTGTCAGGAAAGCGGCAGCACTCTGGGTTTGGATTTCAACCTTCTGGTGAGCTCTGCTGAGATCATTAGATGAAAGGTTCAAGCCCTTGCTTGTCAACATACTGTGTCCAGACTGCAGTCAAAATAATAAAAACCTGTGTCACCATGGCTGGGTCATGGAAGGGATAAAATACATCAGACTGTGGTAGGAGGAGGTGTGTCCATCACCACCCACCACCAATACCTACCCCAAAGGGGCCAGCTTGAGGGACACTAAGAAGACAGCCTTAGAAATGTTGGGGAAAAGGTTGGACTTGTCAGAGCAACCCAAGCCAACTGGGTGTAGAAATCCAGAAGCTGCAATGTGTTGCAGGCCTAGCTTTTTGCTTTGTTTATTCTCCTTGTAAAAGGTTTGTGATAAATAACTCCATCCACAGCCATCTGTTTACCCTAGAAGAGAGAGGAAATGGGTAGACTGGACAGAATGGAGAGGGACATCTGGCACATTCACTTTCATTCAAGGCTTGCCTGCTTGAACTAAAAATATTTTTGTAAAATTTATCCTGTAATAAGAACTGGGAAAGAGCCATATGGACTGAAGACAAGTAAAACTCTCTTAGAGGGCTGGCAACCCTTGCTAGGTTAAAGCCCAGCCAACTAGCACCATTTATAGCAGAGAAGAATGAGTTTCCTGCAAGGAAAACTATGCTTGTATCCCTAATTTGGGTTCTAAATATTCATAGGGTGAAGGAAAAAAAAAGGTATTTTGAAAAAGATATTGTATCACCATGGTGGGGGCTTTATATTATATTTTTATACAATGGCTTTATACACTTGAGGAATTCTTTATTCATCCGTAGGAAAGGATAGATGTTGCTACAATGGTCCAGACTCTTACAGGCCATTTCTAGACCTGTTACTGACCATACCCAGCCTTTGATCTTGAGACTGTCAGCAGTGACTCTGGTTGAGGGGACAGCTCTTGCAAGACTTTGGGGAGTTTCTCTAGATTTTTTCTGCTACATTTGCTGCCAAATGTTCCTGCCCTTATGACTGGATTCAGAGTGAGTGAAGTGGAAATAAAAGCAAGCTAGATCTAAATGGTTTGGGTGGACAGTTCTCTAGAAGTGCCATAGGCACAGCTACTTCTTCTGCTGCTTCAACTGTCTGTGTTATTTGGAGTTTTCCCTTTTATCAAAGACACAGGAACAGTCTACCACATCCTTGCTGCAACTTATTATGGCTGTGTATCGAGGGAGTGATGTTTTAACCTGCCAGCTCCATCAGGACAGCCTTTTCAGGACAGAGAGGTGGTAGGAAGAGGTGCTGCACAGAACCTTAGAAAGAGTTAGAGACAGAGCCATTTTCTACCTCGTTAGCTAGAACTCACAACTCACGAGACTGTACTATAGATAAGAATCAATAAACATCTGAGTCCAAACATGAAAAACTGCATCTCCTGTGCATTAATCCCGGTCTAACAGGAAGAAGAGAAGATAAAAACTTCACATTTTAATGGTACCTCCGTGTAAGGAGGAACACCTGTCACAGTGTTAGGGCTGGGATCTCCCTGAAGAAAATCAGAAATAATGAAAGCTGGAAGCTGGTAAGGAAAGGAAGAAAGAAAAAAAATCCCCGGGGGAAAAGAAAAAAACAAGGAGAAGGAGCTCGGAGTCCCTAGAGGCTGGTGAAAGGTCGAACTCGTGTCTGCTGAACGGCCACAGAACAGGGGAACCGAGGAGAGAAACTAACAGCAAAGTCAGGTGCGGTTTAAATTTTTCAGGGTTAATTAAATATAGTTATGGGAAACGTTATGTCCAGATTACAGAGAGACACAGTAGACCTCCTATAATCCATGGTCAAAGAACACCCTAAGACTGTCTAAAGGGACAAATTAAAAGACCTCTTATGTTGGGTCCACGAACAGTTCCCGAATGGAGATGCAGGAGTTAACTTTTTAATCCATTTTTACGGGACTCTGTCAGTCTAGGACTCTATAACGCGGCTACTCTTAAAAATGCAGCAGCGGCAAAACTTTTCCCCGTATGCAGGGTGGTCTATGAAGTCGTTGGCTACAGAAGCAACACACAAAACCGTGCAGATGATCGCAGTGGCAATCACTCCGTGGCCGAAAGCGGGAAAGGCGGGGGAAGGACGGGCATCCCCCCTTTCTCCTCCCGTCCCAACAGCGTCAGTAGCGTCCGCAGCTCTTAAAAACTCAGAGAGCAACACCGCCAGAGGCGGGGACAATGCCGGCTCATGAGGGACACCCTAACCCTGCGGAGGCGCTCCCTACGGACAGGGCTCCCCCCGGATCACGGGCCCGGGTGCGGGACTCGGCGGACCCGCGCAACCTTGGCAAGCTACGCTAACAGCGCAGCCGGTGCCGCACAGGTTACGTTAGCTACGCGAGCAGCGCAGCCGCCGCCGCAAACGGCGCCAAGTGCCGACAGCGGGCGGAGCGGGCCCTGAGAGCGGCGGCACCGGTCGGGGGTGAGGAGAGCGTCCCTCGCTCCGGGAGAAGCCCTTTCTGCTCGCAGGCACAGCTGATACCTTGGAGTGGCTACCTAGAACAGAGGCTAGACAAGATTAAGAGAATAAAAGTAGGTATTTATTAAAGGCCTTCAATGGATACACCTTGGGCAGTCAAAAGCCTCTCCAAAGGGGCTGCACCCAAGATGGACGACGTTTTGGTCTATTTACATATCAGGGATTAATCCTCTAACGACACCTTCAGATAATGAAGTCATATACCCCCAGTTTGTTCCCCCCAACTCACGTCCGTTTACGCTCTTCGGCGCCTGGGGCAGTAGAGTGTCCTCGAGTTACAGGCCTAGAGGGATTGTTTTGTCTGAATAAAACGGGAGAACACTAGCTGACAGGCAGTGGAGTTCTAGAGTTATACCCTAAAGCAGTACAAGATTCGAAAAAATGTAAAAGTTAGAATCCTAAGGCGTCACAGTGAGGCGGGGTCTCCAGCCCGTGGTGCGCTGCCCTTGGGGAAGATGCATCATGTGAATCAATTTCCGTGAGCACAACCTCACAAGATGAATAAAATGTTCTATCATGGAATAAATAAAAAATGCCATAGTTCAGCAGAGTATAAAAATTAAGGGTGAAAACAATGCTATATGAGGTATTTGCCCTTTAGGCTTTCATATGTTGAAGAATTTCCCCAAATTCTTTCTGCTAGCAACGCTGGGAGTCATGTCTTTCCACTTTCATGGTGAGATGAATGCCCTGGATAACCGAAAGTGGGTTAGAATAGCCTTTTTGGTGGTGGTCCAGACTCAGACAGTGATGTTTCCATCCGAGATAGCCAAGGGATTGTAGGATCGTGGATAAATCCTTCCCAGAGCAGTTCTGGTTCTTGTTCTCCCTGAGCTTTCATAGGTGGGGAAGGTTGTGAACTTTCTTGAATTGCGTGATTTCTTATGCTTTGCTTCCTCTTTGCAGTCCTCTTTGCCTGCCTGTTGCTTTTAACAAGGGTTAGATGTTTCTCAAGCTTGCAGTGCCATGATCCACTTGGTGGACCATGCCACCCCACCCGGCACAATTGCTCTGTACCCTGTTGCTGAGGTCAGCAGGAGCCTCTGCTTTGCTCTTCCCATGCTGGGGTTTTTTTAACAAATAGGACAGCCAAAAAGCTTCTCTTTCTGTAGCATAAAACTAAAAGTCACATGAGAAGCTGAGCCTTGTATAAGCAATTAATCCTCTCCAGTACAGTGTAAGCCACACCCCCCCAAACACAGAGGCTGGACAGTGAGGCACTGTCACAGCTGCCTCATCACAAATTCCAGGTGAAAATGACCCCTGCAGAGGTGCAGGTTTGAGCACACATCGTGAGATTTTACTCCAAATAATAAGTAAAAAGTATTATATTAATTTAAGAAATGGGTGGACTGAGCTGGTGCCTCTGCTGTCATCTCCTGCCAGGAGGTTCAGTTTCAAAATCACCTTCCAACATAATGCAGTGTAATGTAATGGCCGTGTTATGGCCTCCCATAGCCCAGCCAGGTCAATTTACTTTGTTAGAAACATGCTATGGAAAGATATGTTGCTTTTAATTTTTAATAATACTTTATGGAAAGAGAACATTTCTTTCTACAAGCTTTACCAGGAAAAAGCTAACAGAGATAAGTCTTCTGTTAAAAATAAATTGCTGCTAAGGTATATTAATTAATTTAATTTTTTGTTAACTTATTACTGTTTCTGTTTAAGAGAAAAATAGTTTTAATTTTTTTTTAGAGAAGTCAATCATCTCGGCATATTTAACAATTTAAAGGTAAGAAGGTGGGGTCTCCTGTCTGGTGAGATTGAAAATGGTAAGAGGGGGTGGAGTGCCTCTCTTGTAAAGACAGGCTAAGAGATGAGATTGTTCAGACCAGAGAAGAGAAGGCACCTGAAACCTTCCTGTGGCCTTTCAAAACAGAAATGAGGCTTATAAAAAGATGGAGACAGACTTTTTAGCAGTGTCTGCTGTGACAGGGTCCTTAAAACAAAGATGGTTTGATTTAAATTAGATATTAAGACATAGTTTTTTACAGTGAGGGTGGTGAAACACTAGGACAGGTTGCCTAGATGGTAGATACTCCATCCCTGGAAACATTCAAGATCAGGTTGAATTGCAGGGGATTGGAGTAGGTGACCTTTACAGGCCGCTTCCAGTCCAATCCATTCTATGATTCCAAGAGTGGAAGTCTGGATGTGTTCATAGGTGGTATCATTTTTTCATATATGGCTCAGGTTCATTCAGGCAACAGAGGCTTTAGAAAGAAATAAAAAGAGCTGATTTCTCTAGCATATTTCTAGAAAAGCCTCAGAAACCTCAGGACACAGAAGCTGCTAAAGCGGACGTTAAATGAATGATCTGATTTTAATGTAGCTCATTAGTTTGTAAGAAAAACAGATGGGACATTGAATTATGTCCAAGAGTTCATCTGCAATGCGATACTTTTGGCTCAGCAAGTTTCACTCCACATCTGTAATTTCTATTAACTTCTTCAGTAATGTCAAATTCAGTTTCTGTTGGGAAAGAAACCTGAGTTTTTATGAAAGGCTCAGCCACAGGATTGTTAACAAATCTCTGAGAAGAGACACTCCCAAAGCACGAGGCAGCAAGCCCAGTCTCTGCCTCCGCCTCAGGCTGAGTTAGGAGAATGGGGTGTAGGAAAAGCAGTGCTATCATTGCCATCAGCTCATTTGTTTTACTGCACCCTGTGGCCAGCTGTAGGCATGGGTGAAGCAGGCAGCTGCCAGGGTGAGCAGCATCGTGAAGGTGAGCAAGGCAGAGAAACTCTGCACCCCACAGCAGCCTTTGGACAGATACCTGCTGTTGCAGCAGCAGAGCCTGCTTGCCTGCCTGCCTTCTGGAAGCTGGCGGACCACAACCCCACTAGGGAACATGGATGTCACTGACCTAGATCATCCCCACCAGCTGAGGAGGGGCTGGGTGAATTGGGGCTGAGGCAAATTTTATCCCCTTCTCCCCAGGGCAGCAGTTTTTCACTCCTCAGAAGACTCAGTTTCACTTGTCTGTTGTCAAAATTGATGCAGCCACAGATCTCCCCTTTAAGTTTTGGGGTTTTGTTTTGTTGTTTTTTTGTGTTTTTTTTTTTTTTCCTTGAGAAAATCTGCACTTCTCAGAGTGCCTCTGAAAGATGAAACGCAATCCTTTCAAGTAATTTCTAAAACTGATATAGTTACCATGTGCTGCAGCTGATGGGATTCTCATTGCTATTTCCCCCTGCCTTCCAAAACATACCATGTGGCACAGATTACCTGTGTCCTAGGAAACAGGAAAGCACACATTTTCCTGAAAAACAGGAAAAATCAATTCCCTGAAGCAGAAGGATGTCAGGAGGTTGCGCAGGCAGAGCAAAGAGGAGCATCAAGGACAGGCTAAAGGTGTTCACCCAACCCAGTAGGAGAGAAGTTCTGATGCAAATCAGAAACACAGTTTTATCATCCCACAGCAGTGAAAGTAGCTGGAGCTGGGAAAATCTGAAGTGATCTGCTAAAGTTTAAATTACAGTTGGCCACAAACACTTTGCTAGACTCACAGCTTCTGTCAAACACAGCTGTGCCAGTCTGTTTCCGCACAGCAGCCACAGGGGAGAGGGACCTCATCAGCCTCCTCCCTAGCAGCAAGCCTGAACTGAGTCCTCAGTGAAGGCAGTATGAGCCAGAGACTGCCCTACACATAAGCTAATTTATTTTAAAATACACTCTTTTGCTTAGTTGCAGGTCCTGCTGTAACTTAATTTCTATGTCCAAACATGTTCGTGCCTTGAGGGAATTTGCTATGTGACCTGGGATCTGTCTGTGATGGGCACTGCAGAGAGGAAATATTTGCTTCTGGGGAGGGGAAACCCCAAAATTATCAGAATTGCTAATGGTCTGACATAATTATCAAAGCAAGTAGGATGCTCCATTTGCAGTGAGCAGAGCAGCAGGAGCTGCCACAGGAGCTCCCAGCACTGCCCAGTATGGATCTCTGCAGTGAACTGAGATATTGGAGCAGAGGGAAGACAAAGAGGGTGAAAAAGGGGAAAGGAACATTTCAGCTGAGGCCAGACCCAGCTATCTAAAATGTGATTATTTGATACAAGCTTCATCAGCAGAGAGAGGAGGCAGCCCCACTTGTCACTGTGCCTGGAGTGCATTGCGTGCCTGCAGCTTGGTGACGAAGGAGACAGATCCTGCCCGGTGCCACACATCCCTTTTAATTGAGGAAAAACTGGAACTGAACCTGGCATGAGACACGGCAGGGGTCTGCGGGAGGATGTTGCTAGGGAACCTGGGCCAGCTGGAGCTGCTGCTGGTAAGCACTGCCAGCAGCTGCTCTCCCTGTGCTGACCCTGTGAGGGTCACAGGGGTGGGCATGGGTGAGTTATATACCCTATTTTCTCCAGCACAGCAACAAACTTCCAGTTCTGGTCCCACTTGAGGAAAGTCCTTAAACCTGTGTTTTCGTCTTCCATTCCTCAGCTACGAGTTTTTTTCTTGGTCTGGGGTTACTTCAGGAGCTGCACTCTGTGCTCAGCAGCTAGGATGGTGGAGGGGCTCAAGAAGCTGCTTCTGGCCCCAAGGACCAAGGAAAAATTTGGGAATTCAATATTAAGCTGTATCTCAGTTTCTCCTCTGCTTGTGGAGGCTTGTGAAGGTCATTCAGAAACTTCCTCCCACACACAAGAGGAGGATGTGTCTGAGCAGCTGTGCGGGTTAGATGCGCTTCTGAGAGGGAAAGAGCAAGATCAGAAAACACAGAGGGACCACTAGTTTAGATTACCAAAAACATAGATTAAGAACTCAAAATTCTCCTTTACACAGGATATTTTCGTGTGCATCAGGATTACTGGGACTTTGCTTGCCAGCCCTGCTATATTTTGACTGCACAGAAAAAACCCTGTGTATAGAAAATTGATTCTTTGAGAAATCCAAGGCAGAAATGTGCTGAACACTTTTTATCTAAATTACCCCCTTACGCCAATCCATTTCAAAACAGTGTCTAAAATTACTCTGGATACATATTTATGCAGCTAACTTACTTTGAGCTTGTGAAACTTTCTGCCTCATGCATGGATTACATGGTATAGTGTAGTGAGTAGTACCATCATCCTTGAGCAATCACTAGGGAATTTTGCACCATGAATGTCTTGCTGGGTACTACAGCACACTTAGAAGATGCTTGTGTGAGAAACCATCTGCTTTTAAACTTGTGAGAGGCGTTGGAAAAGAATACAAAATTAGAACTATGGGGGGGGTGTTTGTTTGTTTGTTTGTTTTTTAATTTAAAGTTGGTGTGTATTTGAATAGTTGACTTAAAAGGTAATGACATAGCTCATCACAAAAAAAAAAAAAAAAGAAAGTGACTAAGGTGATAGAGCAGTGCTATTGAATATGGTTATTTCTCTCAGTCTTGCTTGAACAAAGGCAGCACCATCTGTTGCTCTCTGTGCTTTCAATCATAGGAGCTTTTTTCCTCCCCAGAAGACAATTAGGAGAAATTAACCATATGCCAGAGAAATTAAATGAGGAGGAAAATGTTTATTTTCAAGGTGGGCTTAGACTGGAATAATTTGACATGATCTGTTGGACACATGGGGCTGAATCACAACTGCTTTTTCATTTTAAAGAAACAATGCCCAGTCTATGAGACTTTTTTCAAAACCTGGTAAAAGCAGTGCTGATTTCATATTTCTCCAGCAGTCTTGCAGTGTAGGAATGACCCTCAAGAAGTTATAACCACAGAGAATGGAAAATACATTCAAGGCTTACTCTGATCCCTAAACATTAGGTTGAGTATATTCCTCAGGATGCCTCTTATCCAAGCAGCACCACCCATCATTGCCCGGTTGGCTGAGAAGCTGCATTTCTCTGGACTGCTTTCCTGTCACTTGCTCCCAGAAGAGTTAGATGCCACTGTGCTGAAAGCCCTGCCTACAGCTGGAAGCTGTCTGGCAGCCAGGCTCTCACATTGCTGTGGCTAACCCCTGATAGCAATGGTGGAAAATTCCTCTCAGTTTCCCTTGGAGTAGCATGAGCCAATATATGAAAGAGTGTCTGGGCTATGGAGCAGACATGGGCAAACCATGGAATGCGAACAGGGATCTCCTGGGCTATTAAGCTAGTGCTGTTCATTGTCCTGTAATTCATAGGTGGAGATCCTTGTCCATGGCTTAGGAAAGGAATGCTGCTGTTTATCGAGGTTTTGCTGCTCTCCCTTAGTGAGAGCTTCCTCTGGGTAGTCCAGACAGTGCAGATGGCTGGAGCCAAGGCAAGCTGGGCAAACTCTGTGTGCTCACAGATCCAGACTTGGGAGAGGGGATGTTTTATTTCAACTAGTCTGCTGTAAAGAGTGTCTTACAGTCTAAGTTATTCAGAAAAACATTTTGCAATTGTGATATTCAGGTCTGATTATTACTTGCACAGGACGGAATGTGCTTTTTGCAGGCACTTGGGTGACCTAAGTTACTGAAATCCACGTGTCTGCAGCAGAAGTCTTGCATCAGTATTCTTTAAGGCACAGTGCTTGGTGGCATGTATGGCCACAGGACCTCCAGGATCCATCCCAGAGCAGAGCTACCAGAAGGTAAACACGTCCACCGCGCTGCAGTCCTTGCGTATTGCTTTGTCCAGGATGAGTGCCAAAAATTTCCTTTGTTGAATTTTGAATATGAGGGGAGGAAAACAAATTACACTGTTCTGAGCAACTGAAGGAGGGTGCTGAAATAGTCAGAGGAAACTGGCAGCTGCTGTCCTCCTTTACTTCAGAGTTGTGTTTGGAAAATTGGGTATCGGTGTTACAGTTGACATACCGTAAGGGTGCCTGATGGAAAATGTGACTTCTTCCAATCCCTTCCTCTTTCTCCACATTCAGGTATTTGGTTTTCTTACATAAAATATCAGAATAAAACTGACATTGGTTTCACATCAAGTCTCTGTTTTCACTTGAAGTTTTAAAATGTAAGAGAAATAAGAAGAAGAAGAAGAAGAAGAAAAAAAAAAGGTGGTTTTCTTCTGACTTTATTTGGAATGGTTCTTTCCTTTTGTCATCCCACTGTAAAAGTGTGACAATATTAAAAAAGGGGGATAAGTGAAGATTTTAAAAGGCAGAAACAGAGTAAGCTAAAGTGCACAAACTAAACTTACTTTCTTTGTTAACTGCTTTTCAGAACTTCATTAAGTTACTTATTTGCACTTTTCATGTTGAGATTTTGGTCAGAAATCCACGCTGTTTCAACTTCAATGACATTACAGACTTTGATGGAAAAATACTCAGCAAAATTGTTTGAGGATTCCTTCCTGTGCAGACAGAACGTGTGAGGGCTGCCTGTAACTGACAATACCCATTCAAGATGTCCTTGCCACTTGATGAGCACAGACTAGCACAAGAAGTTGGAGGTTGGGCACATTTCATAGCCACACAGGCCACAGCCATAGGTGATTAACACACTCCTTATGCACCCCCATCGAGATCAGGGAAGCAACTGCTGCTGGAGAAAGAAATTGTAAATGCAAAGTTAGCGTATCAATACTCTCCAGTCAAAAGTGCTTTTTCTGGAAGCACTGGTGTGTCCTCTGTGAAATCTGGGGAACTGCAGATAGTAAGTGTGTACATCAATGCTTGACTTTTATCTGCTCTGGTTTTTATGCTATGAGAAAATAAAGGGAATATCTCAGAGGAAGACAAAAGAAGTTTAAAACAAATATTCCAGCCTCCAGTGGTGGGGTCGCAGCTCCACAGCATGGAAGGCTACTGCTGAAGCGATGGGAGGATTCAGTTCCAGATATAGCTGAAGCTACAGCTCTGTCATGGTGGGAAACATTTCCCAGAGAGCAAGTTCAAGGGAAACTGACACACAAAAAAGGCACCAGGCAGGGAAAGAGTGCAGGAAGCTTCATGCTGGAGTCCTGGACACAAGACAGTAGTGTTAAAACCAGAATAATTTCTCACCAGAAAGGCCACCAAGGTTGGATTTTACCTACAGAATAAATCAGAGATGATATCACGTTGGGGAGAGCAATTCTAAGAGCATACACTGGTGAAGTGTATGTTGTGTGTACAGGAGGTAGAAGTTCTCTAAAATCTGAATGCAATGCCCCTGTCACACAGGCACCTTTCAGCTTTAGGCCTAGGGCTCTGCATAATACTTGCATAACCCCAAATAAATTATTTTAATTAAGTGTGGGCTTGTTCTTGTTTCAGTCTTATCACAGAAACCTCAATGTTGGCTTCAACAGCTTCACTCTGCTTCAACCCAGCTTTCTGGCAAGCACAGCACACCTCAGGAATGAGCCCCCATATACTCATGATCTTCTGGACCCAAGGGGAGGAATGAGAGAAAGAGTAGTCCAAGAGAGGTCTCCTATCTTGTCTCTTTGGTTTCTTTCTTGGGCACTCTTGCAGTTGGGATGGTGGTGCTCATTCCAGCCTCAGTCTACCATTTACCTTCCCTTTTTCCCAGCCCTGTGCAAATGTTGGTTAGATCCCACAGAAGAAATCTGTTTCTGAAAATAACCCTCAAGGCAAAAAAGCAAGGTAGACAGAGAGTTTGATTGCTTGTAGCTGCCAGGACAATTACCAGCACTGTCTACGTGTTTCCAAGTCTTTTTCTCTACTGTATGAGCCAACACCCCTTACTCTCCAGTCACTCAGCACTATTCACCTCCACATCAGTACAACTGCCAGCAAGGAAAACCATAATCTGGTCTCAAGGAGTCCACATAGACCAACCACAGATGCAGGTTATCCTGAGCCAGAATTATTCCTGTGACCAGCAGGGGGAACAGCTTCAACTGTCCTGCACAGACACTGAAATCTCAAGCTCCAGCACATTCTCTGGAGCACCTCTATCTCTGAAAATAGCTAGGATGGCTGCTGTCTCTTCATGCGCATCCAAGTCCTTTTCAGTACTTAAATTTGGATGCAGGCACTTTGCCCAAGGCTAACATATTCTCTATGTCCTGAAAACAAACATGAAAATGATTCTACAAAGCCACAAAAACACACTATTAAGAGCAAAATATATATTGTCTTGAGTTTCATGTCCAAGTAATTTTTTTCTATTGTCAAAACCTTGACATTTTTTTGTTACGTGTAATGTTCAGTGTCCTGTGTGATGAGACCCACAGTCTGATACCAAAGTCTAAGCTGTATTTTTGGTGCTTTGGCTTTGCATCCAGTTTAGGCTAGAACAGTCTTTCATCCACGCTCTTGAGGGGAAGGTTAGTTCTTAGACCTGTCCTTCCCCTTGCGTGTTCCTCTGATGATACTGAGGCACTCCCCTGCAGCTTTCACATGCAGTCACAGCAGAAAATCAGTGTCAAAGGGATTGTATGAAATAGGCTTGAGATGTTTGAATAGTCTGGAAACTGGTGGAAAATACATCTCCCTGCAGCAGTTTGGGCACTGTCAGGAACCCCTGTGGTTACTACACCGATGTTGGGAAGGATGAAGCCAGAAAGCCCTATAAATATGATTGCTTAGATTCTGAGAATGTGAAACCTGTAACTGAGATAGAATTGAAAGTAAGTTTTGATGTTTGAGATGTCCTAGCTACTAGATGCCTGCGAAAACAACCCCCTATGTATGATTCATCCCACACATGTAACCCCCCCTGAAGTATCAAGTATCTGTAACCCCATTGGCACAACCCTGTTACAGCCCACCTCGAGACCCCTTATCGGGGGCTGCGAGAGTGGGCCTCTCTCTTGTCTCTTTGTTCTCTTCTCCTTTGTTCATCTCTCTTGCCTCTTGCGTCTTGCTCTTGGAATTTCTTTATCTCTCACTGCCCCCACCTTCCAAGGCCATGCTACAGCTGCGCCTGGCAGCTCCGAGCAAGGCCTCACGTCCCATACAATAAACCTCTTCTTCTAAAACCTAACTTCAGAGATCTCTCGTCTACATTCATCCACACCGTCCTGGAGTCCTCAGCAGCAGCAGAAGAGGCATTTCTACACACCTCCTGCCTTTTTAAGCTGTCCTTCAGAACCTTGCAACACCCACTTCCACCAGCTGTCAAACAGTAATCTAAATTCAGAGCTCTCTACGGTAGAGACAAGCTTGGAAGGAGCTACAAGCCCATGTAACAGCCATGTTAAACTTCTCAATGCTAGAGTCAAAAACCAAAGTGCTACACAGAAGACTTCAGTGCTACCCTATCTTAAAATACAAACAAGGAGTGGGATTCCTGTTAAGTAAGCTGCCTGAGAACAGCATCAATATGTCACCTCTACATCTATATGGACAAACACTTTAGATGAAGTTGTTACTTCCAGGCTCATCTCTGACCTTCTTTTTTGGGAAAATAGCCCTTCATAGCTGTGAAGAGAAGCTGGAAAACAGGACCCCAATGTAAGCAAGAATAGGTGTGCCTTCTTTACAGGGCTGTCCTGGTTGCTCTGGGATAGATCTGACGCAGACTGACATTGCCAGAGGTGCACCCACCTGAAGGCAAGGAGCACAGCAGGGCGGTGATCTTGCACAGCTGTGAGCATTGTAATTTACCATTACTAATTTCAAGTGTTTCTCCTGTATGTATTATCATCTGTGCAATATGTGGAGGGGGGCCTGCTGTTGTATCTGTTTGTGTTGAAGGAGAGGGATCTTTCCTCACCTCTCTCACCCCCCAGTCCAGGAAAACCACAGGGGTGCTCCATGTTGCTAATGCCATGGCTTTGGCTGAGAGTGACACCAGCACCCACCCTGAGTCCTGTCACACCGTAATTCACTTCTGCGGCATAAATAAAACCAGAAAAACTACTTCACGTGGCTGACCTGTGTGTTTTGAAATGTTTCTAGGGAAGGAGATGAATGCTGGGAGTAGGTTTGCATGGGAAGAGTGAACTTTTGGGAAACAGATTATGGGAGTGGTTTAGTCAGAACTTTACATGGTGCTGTATCAGCTAAGTATTAGTTAAGTAACTAGTGCAGTATAAAATTAAGTATAATTTATACAAGGATTCTAGATCTGTTATGAAATCAACTTTGATGTAAGACAAAGTTTTTCTTGCTTAAATTAAAGGAGCCACTTTGCAAATACAACAGGAATTTGACTGTCCTCAGCATCACTTACCCTATGCCATAAAGAATTAGAAAAATAAACAGGCTTTTCTTTGTGAATTGAAGACATGCTCCTCCAGCACCACACGCTCACACAAGGGGTGAATGGCTCAGCAGACATTGTGACCTCCTGTTCCCAAAAGATCATGTGGGAATATGGACACACACAGACAGAAATGCCAATGTGCAGGAGAATAAATGGGGAGACGGGAGGAGGGGTTGGGGACGGGGAGTGGGGAAGGAACTGTGTCAAAAGGGTTCATGTAGCAGAGGAGTCCATAATCTAGGTGAGTATAGAGATAATTTATGAATTTGGACACACACTTGATAAATCTCTACTGACTCTCTGCAGTCATGGGAGGATCTGTATAAATATGTGCATTTCAGATGAAATGGGAATCGCATGTGAGGAATGGGGAGGTTTCACTATTTTGAAGTGAGTGCCATTGGGGAATTTGTAGCTAATGTTTAAAAGCATTCCTGCATGCTCCAGTTGGTACTTGGAACAGAACTAGGTTATAAAAATACTGTAAAATAATATGCTGTTCTTACACAATAATGTTGAACAATGCTGTGCAGTGTTTCTCCCTTACTATGGCAAAGGATCTAAAAAATAATGACTTCTTATATCAGAGATCTGTAGATAAAATACAACTATTATCAAAAATGAGTTATGTTGGTTTAGAAACCTTTTCCTGTAGCAAATTGGTGTATCACAAGATGCAGTATTCAAAATCAGGGTCTTTTTAAAATGGCAAGAATGCATCAGAAGCCCAGTTCTGAATGAAGGCTATGAAAGAGCTTTTCTGCCCTGGAATCTTGATATTTTAAAGTTTATTCACAGTCATTACTAAATGTACTGACTGTGAATCCTAAAGCCTCCCTAATTAGAAGATACAGAGACAAGAGTGGATATTTGCATGTATATTGGAAATATGAGAAGTAAATCCACACAAGTATGGGGCACATGATGTCCTTGATGCAAGTTAACTGCTACCAGATTTCACTTTCACAGGCACAATTTATTCTCAGTGCATGTCAGTGTCTTGATTTATTAATTGCTAATCTGGGTGGGCAGGCCATGATGGCTGCTACCCTGGGGCATTACTTGGATTTCTTCTGGGAGAAACAAGCAGAAGCTACTGTGGTCCATGAAATCATCTGAAACACTGTGTGGTGGGGCAAATGAATGAAGGAGACACCACACACAGCAAAAAAAGGGTCAGGCAGACCAAAGGGGTGGTGTTCATCCTGGCTGGGAGAACTGTGGGTGTCAGCAGGGGTGGAAGAGACATCCCAGAGCTTTTGGAGAGCACTGGAAATAAGAAGGAGCCATATGGATGACTCATTGGTTAAAGTGCAAGAGGGAGGCTCACATGGAGCTCAGCTAAGGAGTGTGAGATGGGTTCTACTTCAGAGAAGATGTCTGGAGAGAAGCCTCACCTGGGGCTTGGGATGACCTGAGGAAAACCACCTGCAGCTCTCTCGTGTAGTGGCAACATGTCCACCAATGTTCCACATCATCTGACAAGTACTAGAATTTTCTCAGCCAGACATTGCCAAAGAGAAGGTTTAGAAAGAAGTGCAATGACCTGCAGTCAGGTGTTGGAGTCTAGGGCATTCCTTTGGTTGCCCTGGAGGGTCAGGGACCTGGGCAGGGGGGTCTGGAACCCCAGCCTAGAGCCCAGAGCTCAGAGAGACACTGGATTTGATTTCAGTCCATGGGAGAGGCTTCTTGCACTGCAGGAAGCATTGCAAGCCACAAGAGTGTAAAAATAGTAGTTTAGTATATCACAGGGTGAAAAAACAGTGAGTTTGGGATTCTTGGCATTGAAGTAAATGGGGCAAGATAGAGAATTTAGAGCGTTGTCTCTTTCTTCTTCCTTCTTGTTCCCTCACTCCATTTCTGCAGTGACGTTGGCACAAAGTAGCTAGTGAGAATTGAGTCAGAGTAAAGATGACCTTTTTAGTAATAGTGATAGACATTGGTAAGAAATAGTAAATAAAGAATATGTAGCAATTAGTATAAAAGATAAGGACAGCCCAGAGACGGGGGGAGTCACCAGATGTCCGAGCCGCGGCAAACATCTTTCGGACACTGAGAAAATTGTAAGATAAGAACTAATAAACAAAGCATGTAACCTTGAAGACTCCGTCTTTTCCTGCGTTTGGCACAGAGCTTTGCAGAGAGCCAGAACTCTAAGACCACCTGAATGCCGGGGAATTTAAGCTCCTAAAAAGGAGCCCCCGACAGTCAGGGTCCCTCCATTTTGAATAATAGGCTGAGAAGAGGTCACTTCCAGGCACTACAGACACTTCCAGACACTGTGACAGACTAGCTGTCACAGTGCTATCTGTAATGTATTGATCATGAGGATTGAGGCCTTTCCTTTTTTATTTCTATGTAGTTTTTTCTGGTTTTATTTTATTTCCCTTCTTATTGTTTTTCTTCTCTTATTCCTTTATTTTTCATTTTCCTTTTTTTTCCTTCCTTTTTCTTTTCCTTCCTCCCACTGCCTAGTGATGCACTCTGTCAATTCCATAGCTGGTCATTTGCTCAAGGTCAGAGACACCACACAGAGCAACACCGGCTCCTTGAGAGAGGGCTCTCAGTGGCTGTGGCACTGATGAAGCACTCTCACTCAGCAGGGAAGGACGGGAGGCTTTGTTTTACCAGGTTTATCTATCAGGAGGTGGAATAAGAGAGACCTATAGTACCTCAACCTTTTGGATGGTCTGTGAGACAGCTGTGGAGTGTTTTTTTCAGGTCCCTCAGCAATGATTTCCAATGATGGGAAGTTTGGTTTGAGAGCAGAAAGGACAGCCAGTCATGCTGAGAGCCGGCACAGCTGGGCAGGGCAGGCAGACAAGCCATGCTGAAGGGGCAGGTTATGAGCAATTTGGTGGACCCACAGGGGCAGAAGTGACAGACTTGTAGGAGAGCACAGGCCAGATTTCCGTGCAGCTAAAGGGGGGCCAGTCTGTTACGTTGCCGGCCAGGCTGGAGCATCCTGGGTTGGGGCAGTCCCTGGAGCAGTGGCAGCTGTTTTCTAAGCACTAGCACTCCCTCTTCTTTGCCCACTTTCTTCTTTGCAGAAAGACACTTTCTGCCGGTTTATTTTTCAGTTTTTTTTGCCCAAGACTGTGATGGCATCATGAGGACAATTGCAGGAATTTTGCTGTGACTTCTGATGCATATTCACAGCTGATACACTGTAAATAGTTCCTTTCTAATCGTAAGTCCCTACTTACAAATACACTTCCTATCCATTGGTCTCAAATAATTTTGCAAGTTATGGCAGTATGGCACTGCAGTTGCCATTACTGGACAAGTGGATAAATCAAATAGAAGGAAAATGGATTTGCCTGCTGCTAAAATACAGTCACATGAAGTCCCCCAGATTTCCCCCTGGGCATTTCCTGTTCCAGACTGACATATTCTTACTATCTCCAGTACAGGGTTTGAAGGAAACACCAGAATATCTCAAACTGAGTTTGTAGCAATTTTTATGCATAAGCTAAAATTACAACAGCAGCTGAATAAATTTAAAAATATAATATGCCAGGGGAAAAAAAAAAAAAATAAAAAAAAAGAAAAAAAAAAAAAAAAAAAAGGAAGAAGAAGAAGGGGAAAAAAAAGCTGCACAGAACAGCATGGTAGCTGGATTACATGCTGTTTGCTAATAATCTTCTTGTGTACCATGCCATATATATTTCAAAATGCAAGCACTCCAACTTGCTTAAGTTTTGAATTGGGAACACAATCCACATGACAAAGGCTAGGAAAAATATTGTTGAGATATGCAGATTCATTTGTATTGGCACATCTGTTCTAAAAAAAGCAGGAAGAGAGGCAAATAAAATGCAGAGAAGAGGTAAATAAAATGCAGAGAAGAGATAAATAAAATGCAAAGGATAGGCAAATAAAATGCAGACATAAAGGAGACCTAAGAAGTGAAATAGAGAGCACACAAAATTGAACTTTCTTGAAAGTCCTTATTTCATAAAATAGAAAAAAATCTGGAGCAAAACTTCCAATACTACAGAATTTCTCTTAGGAGTATCACATAAAAATGTATTTTTAACACAACCAAAGTAAATTTACAAAACTGTAGACAAAAATATAAGACATATGCTGTGAGGTCTGTCCAGGGAATGTCAGCAGTAAAACAACAGTCATAGTGGTTCAGCAGCTCAGCAAAAGCTCCCTTTGTGATGTGATAAAACTGAATTTACACCCAATGGAAAAACACTTGTGATCAGGGAGGTAATCTTGATCCTGGGAGTAGTGCTGATGAATCCAGCTCTGGAACCAGGCAGACTGTTCTGGTGGCAATGTCGTTTTCAAAGATTTCAAAAGACTTGGGGATGGTAAGAGGACTGGAAATATTCAAAATGCTTCAAAATGCAAATTGAGAGTGCATTTGAATACAGTTATTAAATAAACTCATGTGGAGAAAACACTAGAAGAGAAACATATGCAAGGACTTGTTACTGGAACCTACACCAAAGTGGATTCAAATCAGAAACTAAAATAGCTGTGCAAGTAGTGCACTGACCAGTTTTTGGTGTGCCTGGCAGGTGCCCTGCTGGAAAATGTGCTTTTTTATGCTTGATGGAGGGGAAATAGGTTTGTGGGGAGTGGGGCAAAGGTACATAGCAGATGCAATTTGAAGCTTTGCTCAGTCTGTCCATCACAAACCAGCAAAAAGGTGTGTAGGCTCCTTTTGCAGCCAATACACACAGTAAACTGAGAGAATGAATCACAACATCTATGTCAGACATCAGCCAGAAGAGACAGCGAGTTGCCTTATGTGGGTGTCTTTCTCTGCTGTTTGGACTGGGACATGAGACAGCTTCTAGCAACTTCACCTTCAGACAAAGTTCTGTGAAGTAAGCCCCAGTTCTGTCTGATGGTCCCTTCTGGTCCGATGTGACCAGGCAGGAGTGGCTGCCACCACCTGCTGTCCTCCCTCTGACTCCCCTCAGCTCCCACCCACCCACTGCTTTAACCAGGATTTCTGTTGTGGATGCAAAAAGTGGTTGCTCCTGGCTGCATCTATATGAACACTGTTCAGCGAGAATACATTTTTGTCTTCAAACCCTGTTTTCTTCCTGCAATTCAGCCAAGCTCAGTTTTTCACGTTCCCTCCACTCTCACTTACACTTCTGCTTGGTGGCACCTCTTCCTGCTTTCCCCTTCAGCCCCCCAAGCCCTTCACAGCCGACTCTTTTTCCTCGTGTACTCTTGACAATTGGCTACCTAACCTAACACAGTCGCTCTACCTACAGACCCTAACACAGTCGCTCCTTTACAGACTGTGTGTGTTCGTGTTGGTGCAGGCTCGGTGTCCCCATGTGCGAGGCGAGGCCAGCCCAGCGGGGTCCCAGCAGAAGATGCCAAGTGCCCAGTGAGCCCGGAGTACTCCAGCGTGCTCCGCCATGTCGTATTTCCACTAATAACCTCAAACAGAAAGACAAGGTATGGAAAATGGTGCTGAAGGAGCTTCCTCCGGGCAGTGCCACGAGACAGTGCTCCGTCTCCCTCTAGTGATGCGTGGGAGCAGGGAGGCAGTCCCGGGGTCCATCGTCGCACAGGCTTTTGCCTCCTTTAAAGCACAGGAAGCCTAAGTTCCCTCCCTGACCAGTGGTTCCCACCCCTGCCTCCAGGACAGAGCTCTGGTTCAGGGTCTGAATTATTCATTACTGTGAGCACTGCTCCTACAGAAAAGCTGCTGTCTCTGTGGCAGCCCAGTCTAGCGAAGGCCTTGTTAGAGCTCACACCAGTCTGCTGCTGCCAGATGGTCCTCTGTGTCTGGAGAAAACCATCCACATCAGCAGCTTGCGAACTGGGAAGGCAGAAGCTCACAAAGTGGTCTTTTGCCTTGTGGGGGTTGTATTCAGTCTCCTTGATGCAACCATTGGTCCTGTGTGCTGGCTTTGGCTGGGGTAGAGTTGTCTTCACACTAGCAGGTATGGAGATGTGGTTCAGACTTTTGCTGGACACACAGCTGATAACACAGGGGTGATTTTCTTATTGCTAAACCGCACTTGCACAGAGCCAAGGTCTTTTCTGCTCTGCACTCCACCCACCACCGAGGGGGCTGTGGGTACCAGGAAGCTGGGAAAGAACACAGATGGGAGAGCTCACCTCAGATGACTAAAGGGACATTCCATACCATAGGGCACTATGGTATATATATATAAAGCAGAGGGAGAAGAAGGAAGCAGAGGGAACACTGAGAGTGGTTGTGTTTGTCTTCCCCAGTTACCGTTATGTATGATGGAACCTGGCTTTCCTGGGGATGGCCAAACACCTGCCTGCCCACGGGGAGCAGTTTTGCTTCTGTGCCTTGCTTCTGTGCACAGCTTTCGCTTTGCTTGTTGAATTGTCTTTACCTCAGCCCATGAGCTCACTTTTACAATTCTCTCCTCCATCCCACTGGTGAGGGGAGGCTGGGTGGGCCAGCTTGATGTCTGGGGTTAAACCGCACGCCCTGCTCAGAAAATGCCCTGAATTATTCTCTTTGAAGGGAAAAAAAAAATCCTAAACCTGTTTTCTCTTTAGTAGCCTCATGTAATGGGGGATAAACACAGTGTCTGAGGGCACTGGCGATGAAAAGACACATTGGTGACCCGCGCTGGCACAAGGGCCCCTGGGCTCTGTTGGGCAGAGGCCTGGCAGCTGCAGCTCCGTCTGCAAAGGCCAGTGGGACAGAGCATAGCAGGAATACCCGCGGGCAAGACAGGACGTACCACTCGCCAAAGGCAGGGAAGGACACAGGACACGGCATTTCCAGCAGAACCCGCTGGATGGCAGTGACAGGTCTGGGATGGAGCAGGTCCCTTCACAGCTACCCTGGATTAGCTCTTTGGAAAACAGAGTGAAACCTCTTGTAGTGCCTGTAGCGTGAGCACACAGGTATATAGTGCTCCTAATGTTTGCTGCGAGTTCTTGAGGCATAATCGTCCCACAAATGAGGAGCTGCACCGCAGGACGGTTGCCACCGTGTCTGCAAGTGCTGTGCTTTTGTTTGTGTGAATGGTGTGCACCTCACTGGGATCCAGGCTGGATGCATTGTCTCAAGCTAAAATCGAACAAGTCATCATCGCTGAAAGGAAGAAGGGTCTTTCTCTGCCACATCCTGGCCACTCCAAACACTGTGACCGTCTTGAGTCTGACAGACCTGATGTGCCCTGAGCCTGCACCACCTCCTGAAAGGACCCTGGGGCTGGGGCCAAGGCAGCCCGATGGAAGGCTCAATAAACATGATGGAGGAAGCAACATGTATCTAGGAGCAGAGGTGCAAGCAAGGGGGGCAGGACCGCTACTGCTGCTACTTTTCTTGTTAGGAATTTTATTTTGTTTGGGTTTTGTTTGTTTTTGTTTGGTTTTTTTTTTTCCTGGGTTTTGTTTGTTTGTTTTTGTGGCGTTTTGTTTGTTTAGTTGTTTTGGTTGGTTGGTTTTGTTTTTGTTTTTGAGGAACGCCTGGGCTTCATCTAGTCACATTCATAGTATGATTAAAAATAATAATTTTGGGATGGACACCCAGGTGGAGTTTGTGCAGTTCAACACCCTGTTCCAAGTAGGTGAGACCAGGTTGCTCAGACAGTTTTTTGGCTGAGTACTGAAAATCTCAGGGTGTGGAGATTCCCTGCATCTCTGGGGCCTTCTCCAAGATTTGCTTACTCATATGATGAAAAAGACTTTCATTCATTCTAATGCTCCAGGTTGTGTCTGGTTGTGCCTCTTGTCCTACCACCATACCACTTCGGATGACTTGCACTTGCCTCAGCAAGTGATCAGCCACACCCTTCTTTTAGATAATTCTAGACAGTGATGACATTCCCTTCACATTCCAAAGAACCCCTGCCCAGTATTACACCTAGAGTTTTACTATCAAAAAATACTGCATTTTGTTTCAAAATGCCTTTTTTTTCCTAACAAAAGACATTTTGCAAAGCTCTGGGCAGGTACGTACACGAACCCAGCTCAGACGAGTGTCCTGAAGCAAAGGACGAGTGTCCTTTTTCTCTTGCTTCCCGAACATCAGTGCCCGTGGCTCCCCCGGTGGCTCACTACACCCGCTCCAGCGAGCGCACACAGCTTGCGGGGCTGGCGGCCGACACCCACACGGGCAGCGAGAGTCGGAGCAGCAGAGACACGCCAGGCTTTAATGACTTCAGGAGGTGGGGGCTATGATTCACTAATGGGCTTACGGCACGTATGGGAGAGCTGACCTGACCGCCTGCCCTTCTCTCTATTTGGGAGGTTTTGGAGGAAGGAACCTCTTTTTGGAGGTTCCCTCCCCAGCTGCAGGCATGGCTAAACGTCTCAAACACGCCCGAGCTGCCATAAACTGTAACCCGGCATGGTAAGGTAAACCAACACCGATCTCCGTTCTCTGTCAAGCTGCAGGACTGCAGCTTGTAATTTCTTAGCTGCTTCTCCCACTGATTATCTGGAACCTGACAGGCATGGGATGCTTAATTTCCAAATTCAGGAGCTCTGGTATTCAGAGAGATGAATCATATAGGTTATATTGTGCTCACCAAGGATTTGAGCTACAAGGAAAAGGAGAGCTTATCTCTGCACTCTCAGGCAGTGAATCAACAAAGACACCGTTAAAGAGCTAAAGCTGAAGGAGAGCAGCCTGAGTTCAAAGTCACATGAACACACTGGCCGTGTTTGAGCTAAGCAACCTAGGAGATGGCAAATTCTGCATGACTTTGAATTAACCTTGGCAGCATAATGTTCCTTGAAAAAACAGAGAACAAGAGTAACAGTATCATTTTAAAAGCCATCGTGCCAAATATCCCATTCAGTGATTCAAATATTCAAATCTCCATATGCAAGTAGAGCAGATCTGCAGAAATATCAGTCTAACTTTTAAACTCTTTATTCCCTGTTAATTCAAAGCACCCATTGAAATGTTAAGCTTTTACTGTCTGTAACCTGTGCTTAAATATTTCCACAGCCAGTTTGTAAAATAACTATTCTCCAAACCAGGAAACAGACACAAAGGTCTCCCTTGACTCTGATGCTTTTCTGTAATTTTTGTGATGACATCATGATTCCAGGCACTAACCCTTGCTCTCGCTATCACATGCTGGATGAATGCTACGCCATCTCACCACCCCTTCCTGATCCCTTTGATCCAGGCAGACACACCAGCTGCAGCAGCTGCTGACATATGTCTGGAGGAAGAAAGTTCTGTTCCATGAAAGACTGAAAGATTTTCCTGGTTGATTCATTTGAAGCTGGAACAAACCTTCTGAATTTATTTTATGAAGAGAAACCTTGTCTCAAGCCTATGATGATTTCATTTTGACAAAATGGGAGTGTTTGTATTTTATGTTGTAATGCAGAATTGAATATGTTTCAATATTAAAAAACATCAAAGTGAAAGCAGTTTAGTATACAAACTAGAAACTTGTTTTGAAACAGGACTTTTTCTTCCATCTCATGAGCTGAAACATCAGCAAATTCAATTCCACTTCTCAGAGCATGTCAAATTCCTCATTCCCTTCACTTTCCAAAGAACCCACGCCCAGCATTACCATATCCTAGCAGGCTTTTCCACCACTGCTTGTTTCATCACTTCCAGTGCTTATACCTATACCAGTTTCAGAGATGCTTTGCATTGATACTGGAGTAATAAGAGTCCTATCACAGTATTTTTACATGTGGGGCCACATTTTGGGAATTGTTTTGAGTACAGCTGTGCAAATTTGCTTGAAAAGACAACCTAGCACAGGTCTGATCGGGACACTAGCCAGCTCTGCCTGGCATGCAGTGGAACACAAATGGAGATTTTTTCTAGCTCTAATAATCACAGCCAGACCTGGTGCTGCTTAATTTAACAGCATAGCTCAGAGGCCAAGATTTTCTGTTTGCAGAATCACATGGGAATTGTAAAAGGCTCAGAATGTCTGAAAATCAGGCAGCTTATCCAGATGGCTGAACAGTGTGCTTGGGGACACAACTTCAGGCAGACAGTCTCAAAAGTCTTGGCTGTACCAGCTGTAGGAAGGAAGATGATATCCCATATTTCTTTTATACTGTGTAGAGCTGTAGGTATTCAAAGAATTGAGCCATATTGCTTAGTTAAGAAATCTTGCCTCTAATCTAGAGCACTCTATATTGTCCCCCTTTCACTGGGCATTCATAACTTAATTATGCAAAAGTTAGTGCTTACTGTGAATGGAAGAGAAATCACATTTATCCTCATTATTGTCATTTGTTTTGAAATGGGGAAACTGTTTTTGCTGTTGTATTTTTCCACAGCAGAAACTCGACAGGATATCATGGAAATGTGTCCGCATGGGAGAGCTGGTGCTGAGACAGGCTAGGACAGAGCAGCCTTGGAGGAGACACAGGGAAGCAGATGCTGACATATAAGCAGCAAGAGTAACCTCCTCTGGCCACTCAGAGATCACCTTTCCAGCTCTTTCACCATTCATTTCCACAGGACCCATTTGAACTGAACACAGTCTCCCAGATATGCAGCCATGTGGTTGACACAAACCACTTTTCCTGTGATTGCCTGTCATGTTGCTGATTTGACATTCAGTCCTGTGACTCAGCTTGGATATGATGGACACACATCCATCTGTCCAAAGAGACAGACAACAGTCTCTGGTCATAGGTGAGCCAGTCCTTTTCTGGAGCACATCTGAAGAGACGCTGCAGGAGAGGACAAGGCACGTATCCTTCAGACACCTTCAGTGGCTGTGTGGCCTGTCATAGCTCAGATGCTGGCTGCTATGTCTTCTGAGTCCCAATTGATCATTATTTCCTTCAGGGGAGCAATGTTGGTGTCCTGGGAGCAAAAGGCACAGAAAAGCTTGTGTTCAGTTACCGCCCACTTTCTTGGCCTAGCAAAAGCTGTCCCTGGTTCACATTACCCACTTGCCTTGCTGGTGTCCTTGAGAGTATGAGATGCACTCATGTTCAGACAGCAGGGGGAGGTGAGCCTCTGCCCTGGCCCCTGAAGCTGGCACAAGCAGATGTGTCCTGTATGCACAGTACCCCCTGCACACAGTTCTCTCCTGCCCTAAGGTGAGCAACAAATTCCCTGGGGACTGCTTGTGGTGGCTCTCTTTGTACCCTTTGGCATGGTGAGAATGGCTGCTCTGGGGTCACTGCAAGCTGCCCTTGCTATGGGTTTCCTCTTCCTGGCCAGGCACATTTTTCCTTGAACAGTATCTAGGTTTCCACCTTATCAGTACTCATCCACTCATCCACCCCTCACCGGATGTCAAATGCCTGTCCAAGTACTAAAACAACATGACCTTGCGAGGTTTCATTTACCTGTTAGCAAGCAGATTGAAACTGCTGGTTACATGGCCAGCACTGCTATGCAATGGCCAAGGAGCTTTAATGTTTCACTTGTGGCTAAAAAAGCTGGCAGCAAGTTTGCCTCTTGCCTCTCTGCCACATGAAATTGCTGCAGCCCTTTGAACTTGATGGGCAGTACTGCCAATTAATCACAGCACAACTGTGAGCTCAGCAGGCACCTGCAGCGAGAACGCAGCTGCAGAGGGGAAGGGGAGCAGGGTGGTGGTGCTGCTGTAAAGGGACTGTACTGCCTGGGTGGGGAGATGAGCATGCCAGGAGAGATCTTCAAGCAGGAGGGTTTCCTTAATAAAGGACAGGTGTCATCAGAGCAGGGCATCCCACTGGCCCTGCTGCAGATGGATACCTCTCAAGTCCACAGTCAGGCCCAGAGTTGCTCAGGAAACAAACTTAATTTTCAGCAGAATATTATAATTTAATTTTCCTTGGAGAAGAAGATAGCTTTTCAGTGTCACAGAGGCTGTACATTGAAATACTTTCCTTAAAAAAAGTTGGATTTCTGTTGTGTCTTAAATAGAAGCTTATCAAACTGTAAATATCACCATCATCCATCATGATAGAGACAGTCATACTGCAGGAATCATACCACAGGAGATGGAGGTCAGCTGAGAAGCCTGAGTAGAGAAAAGTTCAGAGGTATAAAGAATCAAGATTGCACCATTTTTCTGAAAGATCAAATGCAATGTCCAAACTAGATCATTAGAGTGTATGAATTAAAAAGAAATTTTAAGAAACACCTTTTTTTACCCCTACAAACCACATGCAGTGAAAACGCGTATTTTTTCAATGGTAAAACAATTTAAATTAACCAATCCAACAAATTTTATAAAATAATTTTGTTTTGAATTATACTAAGAGGAAAAAAACAGTTAAGACAGCGTGAGAAGACACACCACCCCAGGCAAACACATTCCAACAGGAAACAAAACAGCCTGTGGACTCTGGGTGGTTCAACTTTCCCAGCACAACCTAATCAATAATCTCACACGCAAACCTTGCCAATAGCCCTGCTCACAGGCAAACATAGGACACAAACACTGATTTCCCAGAGGGAAGGTGTCACCTCTGAGTGCATGGGAACTGCCACTGTGGACCTGTTGCTCCACACACATCTGGGGCTTCAGGCAGTGTACTCTGAACCCATACATAAGGATGTGATGTTTGTCTCTGCTACAAACATTTCAGTCCAAACCTAAATTTCACCATTGTTCCTACTGTCCAAATTAGTCCACTATGAAAGATTTCCAGAGCTGTGTGAGGGGAAGGCCCACTTGGTAATATGCTATTAGAACTGAACAATGTATTCACCCTCCATTCACTCTCCTTTGAAGAAGGAACATGTGGTCTGGGAGCTCTGGCAGTCACAGTCCTGCTACATGCCAACAGTGTCATACTGATGCAAAAATGTAAACACCGCATTGATATGTAATAAATAAGATGCAAAAAGTAATAATTCACCTCAAATTGCCACTACTAGAGCCTCACCTGCAGAACCTGATTCTGTTTGGGGCAAATGTTCTTCAGAAATGTTGTAGACCTAAGAGGAATAAGGATGCCAAGGAGAATGATTAGCTGTCTAGAAACCTTTTCAGAAAAATGAACTAATGGAGCAGGTTGCCTTGGGAAGCTGAGGGGGTTTCTAAGAATAGGTTAGAGAACATCTGTCGGAAATGGTTAAATTATATTTGATCTTATCTTGTAGGAGGGGAAGAGACTAGCTGGCCCTTCAACACCGCTTCCAGAGCTATTTTTATGTTTCCATGACAACTCTTTTGCAGACAGATTTTTCTTTGTGTCAAAGCACTGGGATACTCTAAGGTGACTCACGAAAGCAGATTTTGGGAGTTGATACTTAACACCTACATGTGAATTGCTAATAACAGTTTTCCCTTAGACTGATCCTCGTATTAATTATTTGAGGAGACTTTTTAAAATAAATCTGTTGTCATGACATTCTTATCCTATTCGCATCTTCCTATTGAAATTCAGCCAAGGATGGGATGACAACAGAGACATTGCACCCAGTTTTGGTAGGATGGAGAGGGAAGAACAACATTTCCTGCAGTCACTACTAAAGGAAGTTCTTCTAAGTAAGATTTTCCAACTGGAATTTGCCCAGGTATCCCAGAGTTCACATCACTGCTCTTTTAAAAGCAATGTTAGAACAAGTGGCTGATGAGAATCTGGATATGCATTGCCTGGCCAAGATGGGACTGTGCAGCTGCAGCCAGGGGAAGGCCCTGAGGAAGAGCTGAACACAGCGCAGGACCAGTGCAGAAGATGCTGCCAGTTTGGACATACTGAAAGGTAAGGCAAAGAAGAAGCTGCAAACCAAGGGACCACAAATCAGCCAAGACTGATAAAGAAATACTCAGTAAGCAAATATTCTTGGCCAGGGAATGTGCTCCTGTAAGAGGTTTGTGCAACAGCACTTGGGCAGAACATGAAAACAGATATCGAGTGATAGTGAGATATTCAGATACAACAGGTGAGATGGGGGAAATTCACTTTGCCTTTTGGAGACAAGCTTAAATTTTCCTTCCTAAGTGGTATTCTACACCCTCCTTATAAAACTGTAGGAAAATGTTAGTTAAACAGTCTCTGGTCTGCTACCCGGAGCAAGGTCTTCACCAGCCTGGCAGGCGGCTTGGCAATCGCCTAGGATTCAAAAGCCCGGATGGAAAATTCTGAAACAGAAGCTCTTGCCACGTAGTACATTGGCATCCTGAGGAAAAGACCTTGGCCGGGAACCAGGTCCTTCTGAGTAACAAAATCAACCCCTGGGACGAGCTAGCATGGATACTTTTTAATTGTATTTACACACTGCTCAAACAATTTTAGACACTGACAGAAGCACAAGAGTAATAAGACCACCCAAGCACCTACTGAGACATAATCACAGCAATTGTGAACTGATATTACATGGTGTTCAAACAACAACCACTTGCCTTTCCCTACCTCCAAATTGTTTTTCTTGAATTTTTTCCCTTTGCCTCACCCCACTTCAGCTTCACGTGATATTCCCACAGGGCCAGGCCAGGCCACATGCCCATGGGGTTCTGGTGATCCCCCAACATATATCCAGTGCCCCTTTACAGGCCCTCTTGTCGGGAGCTGCAGCCAGCCAGCCAGAGCGAAAGCTGGGCCACCTGGGCTAGGGAAGGTGTCTCACCCCGTGGCTGTCCTTACTGAGCAAGACGGCAGCAGAAACGCAGCGAGGAGCTGGGCCAGATTCACATCTCACCCGGGCTAGTATTTAACTTGTGAGTATATCGGGGTGCAGCTGTGGATTAGCGAGATCAAAGCGAGCTATCATGCTCAAAAGGGAATACAGGGCGCAGGCAGCTCTAGGTCAAAGCCATAGGAAGGGCACTCTGTGATGCTTAGTTGCATTTATAGTTACTGTATACATTATATCATACACTGTGTTCTTCCTGCCTCTGCAGTCTGCCAGCAAGCCAGAACTGGAAGTTCCAGAGGAAATGGCCTTTAGCTTTTCCACCTGTCCCCGGTGTGGAGACCTCTCCGTTGCTCTGGGAGAATGCAGGACATGGGCTGGGACAGCTGGCATTGCTGCATTCAACTTGTTTAAATGCTGGAAAGCTTCCCTAGCACCCAGAGAAGGTACAGAAGTGAAAATGTAATAGGCTAAAAGGAGTAGTGGAGTTCTTCTCAGCAATGTGAGATGAAGATGCATCATTTTATTTTTAGTATCATTCAATCCTTTCCCCACACAGGACAACATCCAGGCAGCAGAAAGGGTTCCTTGACTGTACTTCTCAGTATTACCGAGAGTGGGTGATATCAGCTGTGACTCTGGATACTTCAGATTAAGTATCTCTGGTCTAAGGGATTTATTTTTATTCCTTCTGTAGTCAACAGATAGAGCAAGGCAGCTGCGAAAGGGTGATTCACCCCAACAACCTGAAATAGATGGAATGAGTCATGACCAGACAGGCTTATCTCCTTTCACTGATTATAGAGAGAGACCAGACAAATAGCTTAGGTGAGATGCCACAACTTTTAGATGGCTAAAATTAAATGTGTGGTATCCCATCCTGTAATCACAGAGGTCTGTAGGTTTCCTGATGCTTTCTTGGGTTTTTTTTTGTTTGTTTGTTTGTGGGTTTTTTTTGTTTTTGTTTTTGTTTGTTTGTGGGTTTGGTTTTTTTTTTTTTTTTAATTTGTTTTGTTTTGTTTTGTTTTTAAAGAGAGAAGATTTTCCATCTTTCACTGCTGATAAAATGGTATCAAGTGTTCTTGTGTATTTAGAGAAATGTAGGCCCAAAGAAAGTTCTCAGCTCCCAGCACAATAGCAGAAATTCCAGAGGATAAATAGGGCTCTAGGCAGCAGGACACGAAGAAAATCCCATCTAAGTTATGTGTGTTCCATAGTGACTTAACAGAATGGGAAGTGTGTATTATTACTAAAATGCATTTGTGGTCCCTCAGGACCAATTGCTCTTGCAGTTAAACAAACACACCATGGGACACTTTCTACAGACACTGAACAAGGAACAAAATGAATACTGCTAGAAAAAGACAAGATGCCTGAACCAGGCACAGAAAAGACTGGAGCAGTGGGGTGGAGAGCAGAGCTTCTGGCAGAGAGCAGAGCAGTGCCTTTGCACTGCCAAGCACATTTCCTGCAGTGTCAGTACTTGCTTTGATTGCATTTTCCATGTGACATCTGCCAAGGTGGCAGAGTTGCAGAAGAATAAAGCCTATGGACAGTGGCAGTTTCCTTGGAACTTGTGATGGAATTTGAAACACCCCAGCATAAACAAAAGGCCTGTGAGTCATGCTGCAAGGGACACTGTGTGGGTATAGACTAAGATCTCAAGAAACAAGGGTGAGCTGTGGCTTGGGAGTGTCTGGAACACAAACCAAAGCAAATATATTTCAGCACAGCTATATTGAAACTGGGGAGACCATTTAGCTGAAATCTCTAACAGCTCCTTGGGATCAACCACTTCTAGAACACTTGAAGCAATTTACAGTGTTACTTCTGGTGATAAGGGAGGTCTCCATCGCTCCCTGGTTAAAGAGGAGTTAAATAACAGCATCCCAGTATCCCAGAGCTACCTGATTTGACTCAGACCGCCCGGTAGATAGCTACATAAGGGAGCAATTCACTGGCCAGTTGCAGTAGTGAAGAGATAAAATCCTTGCTTCCACTTTCTTTAGACAAATAAATCTTTCTGTGGTTGCCTGGAAGGAAAAGCAGGCTGTGGTATGTGGACATCTGGGAGAGATTCAGGCCACCCTTTGTGGTGTGGCGGGAGACCAGTGTGGTGAGGCTGCTGTGGGACACCTCCTGCCCCAGGCTTCTTGATGGTTTGGCAATGGCCTTACAGCTCCTCCTTCTCTTGCAGCTGCGCTGGCACGCAATGTCCCTTAGCAGACCATATCTGAAGGAGATGGGCTTGTCCACACCAGGTGGTTCTATATGTGCCTTCCTGTCCCTGGAGTACGTGGCTTGCCAAGAAAATAAGTCTTTGAAAAACCTCACAGAACAGGAATATAGGACCTATCAAAGGAACAGCAGAATAATGAAATGAGTGAGTTAATAGCTCTTGGAACTCCCTTTCCAGCGGTGCTGGGTGTGCCTTCCTATTTACCTTTTACAGTGTTTTTCTCACATCATGAGGACAAATGGCACAGACTTGACTTTTCTTCATGGGGGCACAGAGGCCTGGCAGAATCAGACCCCACTGAGCTGCACAGAGAAGACCATGCTTTCTGCTGAGATGTCCCCACCTGAACAGTCTCCCTGAATGTCTCTTACTGGGAGTCCAGAGGCACAGCAGCAGAAAAACACTCTGTGCTAACACTCCCATGCAGAGTTGTTTTGGAAACAGTCAGACATGCCAAGTATTAAAAACAAACAAACAAACAAACAAAAACAAAACAAAACAAAACAAAAAAAACCCCAAACACATTTTACCTAAAGGAAATTACTTCTGCCAGACAATGAGCTATCAGATCCCTTCCAGATGGAATTTGTGTTTTGAGTCAACACTGTGCCCCAAGGAGCCATGTTACAGAGCAGGAGGCACTGACCTTGGAGGAAGCGGAAAGATTTGTATGACTCCTCTGTGCCTGCTGCAGATCAGAACTGACACTCCTTTTATTGGTCAGGCAAAGTTCAAGGCAATACAATGATCAGTTTGAAAATAGATATGGAACAAAGGCGCTGAAGGGCTGAGTGCTTTTTGAGGGTGGTTTGGTTTCTCTCAAATTGAAACAGGGACACTTAAATAGGTTATGAGCATGGGAAGGAGTCTTGGCGGCAGGAAGAACATGTAATGGGGCACTAATTCTAATTCCAAATGCAATAATTGTGATTCCAAATGCAGTGAAATCCAGTATTATCAGAGTGATGCTGATACCAGCTTTATGTACCCTGCAGTGGCATTATGGCCTGACTCAGCTGTTTTCTTCATCGTCTCATTGCACAGCCTCTCCCTCAGAGCTGGAGTCACGCCTGGTCGCTGTGCTCCATGGGCTGGCAGCAGTCACTCCTCTTCCCTGCAAAAAGCAGGAGCAGAGCAGGGCTGCCTGCATCTTATGAAGTCTCAAAATGGGTTTATGCCCTGTTTGCAAGAGAGATATAGGAAAAAAAGTCATCTTATGTGGTAAGCTGTGCTGTGGAATGATAGTCACAGGCATATTTCATCATTTCCTAGGCAAATCATATGACAGGGGGAGCAGAAGGCTTGTGAGACACAGATGATACAGAGGCACAGCCAGCCCTGACCCTCACTGCCTCTTTGTCCAAAGACTGGTGGTATCATGCTATGAGGTGAATCATCGTGCTGGTTTCCCCTGTTTTCATGAAAGATGCGAGTGGTATTGCCCATGGCTGTTACTTGATCTGCTTCCTCTTTAGAATGTTCTTCCAAAAACAACATTCCTTTGGTATTATCTTCTCTTTTCTCTCCTTTCTCCTTCTTCCTAATCCCTTCTCCACAGACTGGCCATTTGTCACTGTCTTCTCAGGCTAAATTCTCCATCAAACCCTCCACCGGAGGTGGAGAAAGGGCTTGCAAACATCCTGTATACCAGTCCTCAAGGCTTCACAATGCCTTGCACAGACAAGCCGTGTTGTCTTCTCCAAAGTTTTCCGTAGTCACTCCTGTCTCAAAACAGATTATCTCACGGGATGAGGTGAGCTGCAGAGTGACTGTACATGCCAAGAAAGCTTAGCGTGGGGTGTTTGAGGAGTGGCAAAGGATCTTGTTCTGCTCTCCTCCATCCATCACTTAATCAGGCTTGCCACTTAGTGAGCAGCTGGTAGATTTTTAATTAAAGCATCCACCTCATAACTTCTATTTGGTTCAAGTTTTACAACATTGAAATTACTAGCAGAATGTTGTAAATAAGCTAATGTAATTTTTACAGGAGGTCAGGCACTAATTTCGACAATCTTAACTCAAGCACTTTACTACACGTTTTTATATGCATGTTTTCAAACAGCTGGAGGCAGGGTGAGGAGAAAACCAGATTGTATACAGTCTAGCATTGCTGTGGTTTAAGTCTCTTAGGATTAAATAACTTCACTGAGAGCAGCCAGGAAACAGCTCCAAATGTACGTTGCAGCTGCAGGCAGCATAGGCACAGCCTGAGGAACGAGGTGGTGCCACTACGCCCAGGTAGTCACATACCTGAAACCAGTTGCCATTGCTCACGGCTAATGTCTAGACTGTGCTTTCACTCATCTCCCTCTTAACAACCCCCACCAGTGGCTAAGAAATGTCCTCAGGCGGTGTGGAGGAAAAAAGCCAAAGGCTCTTGCTTAAACCAGTTCTGTGCTTGCATTTGCTACAGAGCAGTCACCCCAACCAAGGCGCACAAACCAGAGAACAAAGTTTTAGACCCTCAGGACAGGATCTCGTTTTCTGGGAAGTCAGTGACTAATCCCCGAGGAATGGTTGCGGGTGGGAAATGGTTGCTGCACAATGCCGCTGCCTCACAGCTCAGCTCGCCCCGATTGGTGGGGCTGAACGCGGCTCTGAGGAGCTCCACAATAAGCACACTTCCTCCTGTTGCCCAGTAACTGCGGAAACATCGCTGCTTCTCAGGCTGATCCTTCCCCTCCACCCCTGCCAGACCAAGCATTTCACCTCTGGCTGAACTGATTATCACAGAGATGCTGGAGGAAGAGTGATGAGACAGGCAACAGGGTAAAGGGTGCACTGAATTCTCCTGGTGATGAATTCAAAATTTCTTCTCCAGGAAAACCCCAGCTATCCCTGTACTGGGGAAGAAGTGGCTGCACACTTTCACTGATGGGGAGAGCTGGAAAGAGAAAAATGGGAAGACAAAACTTGCATCATGCTTGCTTTCATACCCTTCAAATCTGAAGACCTGAATTCATCTAAACCAGGGGATTTAAAGCTAACATTTCAACTTTTGGGGCAGAGTCATACAAAAACATCCACTCCCTTTGGCCTTCATTCTGAGTCAGTGTCAGACATAAGAGTCAGTGTGTCAGAAAGTCCCTTGTGCTCCTGCAAGTGACAGCAAAAGCTGGGAAATCAACCCATTCCTGGAAAACCCCTGCAACTTCAGCAGCTCCAGGCTGAAGAGAGAAGCTAGAAATGATCAGTGTTGCACTCCAGGAAAGCCCAACCATCCTGGAGAGCTGGACAGGGTCTGCACAGAGCACCACAGTCATGGGGGCATGCTGCAAAACAGCAGCACTGGGAACTGTGGGTGGTGAAGACAGTGGGAGAGAGTGGTGGAAAGGAGCCTGGGCTTTTCCAGCAGGGAATAATCCAGGAGAATGAAGATGGCTGAAGGGATTTTCCTTTCTTTCCCCAACTTCCTCTGTGGGTCAGAAGTTACCAGGGGCCATCTGAGATTGAGTGGGACCAGCATCTGCTTCCTCTGCATTTTCATTTTGTTTATATATGTGTATTACTGTCTGGAAGAAATGTCTTCTGCATTCCAGACAGGGTTAATGAAATCCATTCAGGGCAGGCAGAATGGGGATGACGGGTAAGGCATCCCAGACAGCCCAAGTCAAGGCCTTGGCTGTGCACAGGCAGCAGCCCAGCGGTTCCACATCATTGCTGTACACCCTCACACACAGGACTCAGCTTCCTTCAGCCTCCTCCCCCTTCCTCCCCCTTTTCTTCCCCTCCATCCAGTTCCCGAGGGAACCAAAGTGCACTTAGGAGGATGCAACTCATCATCCTGGGATTGCTCAGAGTATTCAAAACCCCTTTCTCATCAGGGTTTTTCACATCAAATGGGTTTGATAAACGTTTTGACCTCTGCATACCACTGATAAACTCTGAGGGCTGCTCCCCTCCTTCCTCTACCCTTACTGTAAATATCTTGCAGATGCTTTGCTCATTTTTGTTCTTTTACAGCCAGCTGGCAACTTTGTTGGCATGCCAAAGAATTTCAGCAAAGGAGCAAAGCAACCTTTTAGTCTTCAGCTCTGAATCTTTTTTCACCAATAAGCAAATCAGTTGATATTTTTAAGACTTCTATTTAATTTTGCCATTAGACCATTGGACAAAAAGTGTAGTCTAGAAAACACTGTCCACTAGAATGAGAATATTAAATGTATGCAGCTGAGAAACATTATGGAAAAGGCCAAGTAAATTTCACAGAAGACTAATGCCTTCAGAAAAAATATTTAAACCAGTCTATAACATTTTACTATATGGACAGAATTTTCTATTAAATTCCTTAGGTGAGGCTAAAAGTTCACCTGGAAGTATCTCCATCAGTACTGGATTTTCATTTATTGGGTACATCTCAGACATTTCCAATTCTGTTCCCATATAATAGCATTATTTTCATCCTTATGACATGCTAAAGATTTTCCATAAAAGAAGCAATGCAGCTGACAGGATCTGCTAGGTAGTAACACTGTACGCATCATCATGCACAAACTGCATTAAGACCATGAGGCTGACATCTGAGGAATGTGCACAAAATCACGGGAAAAAATGTGCTGGACACAGTTGATTTGGAGCCCCTGTGGTGCTGTGTGCTGTGCAAGGAAGAAAGCCAGAGAGAGAGGAATTCAGTTCTGTCTCTGTCAGTGGTGAGAAGAACAGATGAAGCACAGGGGAGGGTGGTTTGAGGCTGGCTCAGTATAACCTGTCTTTAATGGAGCTCATTAGTTTGGACTCTGGGCCACACATACCCAGTCACACGGCTCTGACCTGGTTTGAAAAGACAGGTGTCTGCTAGGGAGAGGCAGGCCTCTCTAGGAATCGGGAATTCAAATCCTTCCCTCCGTGTTATTATAATTTGGAAGATTTAAAAAAAAAACAACTTTTCAGTCAGAGCTATGGGGAAAGGAATAACAGTCCTTTACTAGTAACTATAACAGGACAGACAAACAACAGCAGCAGTTGTAATAACAGTAAAACAGAACCAAGAACCCCGAGGGGCAAACGGTGGAAGCTCCGGCGCTGATGGCTGGAAGCGGTGGATTGTCCTCGGCAGGCAGGGGGTGTCCTGGCAGGCGAAGTGAGCAGTGCCAGACAACCCGCAGCAGCTGGACCCGGGCTGACCCAAAATCCAGCAGGGCAGCGAAGAAACTCCGAATTCCTGGGCGCTCCAACAGATGATAGAATTCCCAGGACCAGACTCCTCCGTTAGCCGTGGACTCCAGGCAGCTACCAGTCGCCCGACCGACTGTCCTCCTCGGAAAACAACCCGAGAGCAGCGAGCCCTCCGCCCTCAGCTCCCGGGAGCCTTTTTCCTCCCCCAAAACTAAGTGATCAGCTCCCTTTGTCCGGGTTCAGCACCCTTTAACTATCAGTATTTAGTCTCCTAGCAACTTATGGGGGGGAAAAAATTCCACAGGAAAACTTAACCCCTGTGATATATGACCTAAAGTTAATTCGTGTTAGGTAATGTGATATGTAATTAATTCACGGTGAAATGTAGTGATATGCAATAGAAAATTGATCTGCATTTGGTCTGAATTAAGATCTGTAAACCTAAAGTGTGTTTAGGGTTAACTAAGACTAAAACTACAAGAAACGGACACGGGGGTTGGGGAAGGAAAGAATTTCTGCTGGGAACAGCCTCGGGACAACCAAAACAAACTAAAAGAATCGAAAAATGAGGAGAGTGGTCCTACCTTCCCCAGAGATGGGTGTGCTAACGATCGAACAGTTTGGAGGAGATTGGTATCTTATCTGTTCCGGCCTGATTTAACATTTCCAAACCTTCTCCGGACCCGGCAATCATGGCATTCTTCCACTCTGAGAATCTATTCAACTGACCCAAGACCTAAATATGAATACCTAATGAAGCTACCACGAAGCAAGAGTTCTACGGTCACTGTCCACTCTCAGTGAAAGACTGTATAAAAACCGGAGGTGCTGGGCACAATTTGTGAACAGAGGGGGTTACGGAGCTACAGAGTCTGTTACCACGTTCACCCAGTGCCGAAACCCCGTGGTTCGACGCTGTTCCTTTTAATTGTGGCTCTTGGAGACTGAATTTAAGTCTCAAAATAAAATTCTAAATTTTCATTTACTGAATTTGGCTTGTAGATTTATTACAACGCCCAACATTATCCACCCTGAATTTTTTTCCCATACCAACATATTATATTGAATTTAAACCTTTAAATAATATACATATATATTAATGTGAATATAAATACAGACACAGTCACAGTGTTCACTGAAAAACAAGGTCCCCTTGAGGTATGCAGCGAGTCTTTCCATTCTTTTGCATCACCCACCATGTGCAGCCAGGTCCCTGAGCAAAAACAGCCCCAGGAGCGGGATTGTCTTTGCTGGAGGCAGAATTAATCCAAACAGTTTTTCCCAGCATTCTTCTCATGTGTACCACTGGAACCTTATCTCCATCTCTTGTTCTCAGAGGCTCAGATTGGGCAGGGCCTGCTCGGTTGGTGGAACCTCGAGTGTTCACTAACCAGGTGGCCTTTGCTAAGTTATTCTCCCAGTTCTTAAAAGTCCCCCCACCCAGTGCCTTCAAAGTGGTTTTAAGCAGGCCATTGCATCGTTCAACCTTCCCGGCTGCTGGCGCATGATAAGGAATATGGTACACCCACTCAATGCCATGTTCTCTAGCCCAGGTGTTTATAAGGCTGTTCTTGAAATGAGTCCCGTTGTCAGACTCAATCCTCTCAGGGGTACCATGTCTCCACAGGATTTGCTTTTCAAGGCCCAGGATGGTGTTCCGGGCAGTAGCATGAGGCACAGGGTAGGTCTCCAGCCATCTAGTGGTGGCTTCCACCATGGTCAGCACATAGCGCTTGCCTTGGCGGGTTTGGGGAAGGGTGATGTAGTCAATCTGCCAGGCTTCCCCGTACTTATACTTGGACCATCACCCGCCATACCATAGGGGCTTCACCCGCTTGGCCTGCTTGATGGCAGCACATGTCTCACAGTCATGGATAACCTGAGAAATACTGTCCATAGTTAGATCCACCCCTCGGCCTCGTGCCCACTTATAGGTGGCATCTCTGCCCTGGTGACCTGAGGCATCATGGGCCCATTGAGCTAGGAACAACTCTCCCTTGTGTTGCCAATCTAAGTCTATCTTTGACGCCTCTATCTTTGCAGCTTGATCTACCTGCTCGTTGTTTCGGTGCTCCTCATTAGCCCGACTCTTGGGGACATGGGCATCCACATGGCGGACTCTCACAGGCAGCTTCTCTACCCGAGTGGCAATGTCCTTCCACTCATCTGCAGCCCAGATTGGCTTTCCCCTACGCTGCCAATTGGCCTTTTTCCACCTGTCCAGCCAACCCCACAGAGCATTGGCCACTATCCACGAATCAGTGTAGAGGTAGAGCTTTGGCCACTTCTCTCTTTCAGCAATGTCCAGGGCCAGTTGAACAGCTTTGAGTTCAGCGAGTTGGCTTGACCCACCTTCTCCTTCAGTGGCTTGTGCAACCTGTCGTGTGGGGCTCCATACGGCTGCTTTCCACTTCCGGTTCATCCCTACGATGCGGCAGGAACCGTCAGTGAAAAGAGCATAGCGTGTTTCTTCTGCTGGCAGTTGGTTGTATGGTGGAGCTTCTTCAGCACGTGTCACTTGTTCCTGCTCCTCTTCATCTATGAGACCAAAGTTTTCACCTTCCGGCCAGTTTGTAATTATCTCCAAAATCCCAGGGCGATTTGGGTTTCCAATGCAGGCGCGCTGAGTGATGAGGGCAATCCATTTGCTCCACGTGGCGTCGGTGGCATGATGGGTGGAGGGAACCTTTTCTTTAAACATCTACCCCAGCACCGGTAGTCGGGGTGCCAGCAGGAGTTGTGCTTCTGTGCCAATCACCTCTGAGGCAGCTTGAACTCCTTCATAGGTGGCCAAGATTTCCTTCTCTGTTGGAGTGTAGTTGGCTTCGGACCCTCTGTAGCTTCGGCTCCAGAATCCCAGTGGTAGGCCTCGAGTCTCCCCAGGCACCTTCTGCCAAAGGCTCCAGGACAGGCTATTGTTCCCGGCTGCTGAGTAGAGCACGTTCTTCACCTCTGGTCCCGTCCTCACTGGGCCAAGGGCTACTGCATGAGCGATCTCCTGCTTGATCTGGGCAAAGGCTTGCTGCTGTTCAGGGCCCCAGTGGAAATCGTTCTTCTTGCGGGTGACCAGGTAGAGAGGGCTCACAATCTGGCTGTACTCAGGAATGTGCATCCTCCAGAATCCTATAGCGCCTACAAAAGCTTGTGTCTCCTTTTTGCTGGTTGGTGGGGACATTGCGGTGATCTTATTGATGACCTCAGTGGGAATCTGCCGCCGTCCATCTTGCTACTTTACTCCCAGGAACTGGATCTCTCGGGCAGGTCCCTTGACCTTGCTCTGCTTGATGGCAAAACCAGCTTTCAGGAGAATTTGGATGATCTTCTCTCCTTTCTCAAACACTTCCATTGCCGTGTTCCCCCACACAATGATGTCATTGATATACTGTAGGTGCTCCGGAGCCTCACCCTTTTCCAGTGCAGCCTGGATCAGTCCATGGCAGATGGTAGGGCTGTGTTTCCACCCCTGGGGCAGTCGGTTCCAGGTGTACTGCACACTCCTCCTGGTGAAGGCAAACTGAGGCCTGCATTCTGCAGCCAGAGGAATGGAGAAAAAGGCATTAGCAATGTCAGTTGTGGCGTACCATTTTGCTGCCTTGGACTCCAGCTCGTACTGGAGTTCCAGCATGTCCGGCACAGCAGCGCTCAATGGTGGAGTCACTTCGTTCAAGGCACGGTAGTCCACAGTCAATCTCCATTCTCCGTCAGGCTTGCGCACAGGCCAGATGGGGCTGTTGAAGGGTGAGTGGGTTTTGCTGACCACCCCTTGGCTCTCTAGCTCACGGATCATCTTGTGGATGGGGATCACGGCATCTCGATTTGTCCGATACTGTCGGCGGTGTACTGTCAAGGTGGCAACTGGAACTCGTTGCTCTTCTACCTTTAGAAGTCCTACTGCAGTTGGGTTCTCCAACAGTCCAGGCAAGCTATTCAATTTCTTAATGCCCTCTGCCTCCACAGCTGCTATTCCAAAAGCCCACCTGAGTCCCTTAGAGTCTTTGTAATAACCATTCCAGAGGAAATCTATGCCTAAAATACACAGGGCCCCTGAGCCAGTCACAATTGGATGTTTCTGCCACTCCTTCCCGGTCAGGCTCACCTTGGCTTCTAACAGAGTCAATTCCTGTGATCCCCCCGTCACCCCAGCAATGGAAATAGGTTCTGTCCTGATACCCCGATGGTATCAGTGTACACTGCGAACTAGTATCAACTAAGGCTTCATATTTCTGTGGCTCTGATGTGCCAGGCCATCGGATCCACACCGTCCAATAGACCCGGTTTTCCCGTGCCTCTCCCTGGCTAGAGGCAGGGCCCCTCTAGCACTGGTCATTATTCCCTTCCTGGGCATACATGGTAGAGGTTCCTTCACAGGGATCTGACATATCCTCACTTCTATAATACCTGGCAGCTTGGTTATGCGATGTCGAGGCTACCTTCATCTTAGTGGGACCCCCTCCGTTAGTGTTTCTCTCCTTGAGCTCATGCACCCGTGCTGCCAGGGCAGAAGTGGGTTTCCCATCCCACCTTCCCATGTCTTCCCCATGGTCACGCAGAAAGTACCACAGATCAGCTCGTGGGGTGTACCCTCTCTCTCTAGCTGGGGGCTGTTGAGCTCTGACTCTGGGGCCTGTAACTTGCACAGGTGCCACATGGGAACTGTTCCTCCTCACCTCCTCCCTCATCTCCTCTCTGAGTATCTTAACCACAGCAGAGACCTGAGCCTGCATTGGGCCACTGATCATACTCCCGTAATTTCTAAGCTTGTTGGCTACAGAACCCACTGTCTCTCGGTTGTTATCAGGATGAATTGTTGCAATGTATGTGGCGTATTGAGATGGTCCTAGAGTTGCCAGATTCCACAGCATTTGCCCTGTGCACCTGACTTTGTCGGGGTCATTATCATGCTGTCCACCCCTCCCAAAGAGTACCTCCAATACCGCCACTTCTCTCAGCTGTTGGATCCCTTCCTCAAGGGTCTTCCAGCGCATTCTATGATGGTGCTCCTGCATTCTGTCTCTGTGGACAAACCTTTCCCGTACACTCATTTGTAGAAATTGCTCCTCTGCTGTGGACTCCAGGACGGTGTGGATAAATGTAGAAGAGAGATCTCTGAAGCTGGGTTTTAGAAGATGAGGTTTATTGTAAAGGATTTGAGGCCTTACTCTGAGCTGCCAGGCGCAGCTCGTGGCAAGGCCTAGGAAAGTGGGGGAAGGGAGAGGTTGGGAGAGAGGAGTAAAGAGTAAAGAGCAAAGAGACCAACCCACCCTTGCAGCCCCTTGATAAGGGGTCTCAAGGTGGGCTGGAACAGGACTTGGGCCAGTGGGGTTACAGATACCTGATACTTCAGGCGAGGGTTACAGGTGTGGGATGAACCATACATTGGGGGTGAGACAGAACATTCCATTTGACCTCTGGGTCTGGCTGCAGGTGACCTTCAGCTGGTCACATAACTGTTTTAACAGACATCCAGTAGCTAGGACATCTCAAACATCAAAACTTACTTTCAATTCTCATTTACAGGTTTCACATTCTCAGAATCTAAGCAATCATATTTATAGGGCTTTCTGGCTTCATCCTCCCCAACACTCATTAAAAGCTGCTCCCAAAGGGAAAGGGGCCCTGGCTCCCTTACGAATACCTGATTCACACCTGAGTCCTGGGTCAAGGGTCCCAAATTCCTTGCCTCACTACTATCTAGCTGCACGCCTGTACTTATAAGGTCCCAGACCCGAAGTAACCAGGCTGTATAAGCCTCACGTCCCCGCCGTGCAAGATCTTTTTGCAGATTACGGAGACTTTCATATGTCAGGGACTCAGTGATGATCTCAACCTCTGACTCCCCCCCGGGTTGTGAGGGCCCTCCTTTCTTATCCTTGTTGCCTGGGTGCTCTGATTTCACCTTATACTTCTTTGTTTCCACAAGGGCCACTGCTGCTGGCTGTGGCTGCCCCTGTGGTTCAGCTGGAACCTGGACGGTTGTAACGTCTGTGGGTTCCACTGCTGCACCATCAGACTCTCCTTTGTCGGGGCAGGGGGAGGGTTTCCCAAGGTACTCCCTCAGCATCTGGCCCATCTCACGGATCTCCTTCACCCAATATGGGTGGTTTATTCCTGAGGCAGGCTGTGGGGCAGGGTCAGGCTGTGGGGCAGGGTCAGGCTGTGGGACGGGCTCAGGCTGTGGGGCAGTATCCTTATTCCCTAGCGTAGGTATCAGGATGGTTATCCAGGTCAGTCTCCCCTTATCTCTAAATGCTAAACAGAACAGGCATACCAGCAACACCAGCCACTGTATGATGTCATTAACATTCAGAGATTTGAACCCTTCAAAGACTGGTGGGGTAGGCCCAAAGAGCTGGGTGAAGGGTTGTGAAAAAATTTCCCCCTGTGTCTTCTCTTCACAGTAGGTACCATTGTTAAAGTAACCCCAGAAACACACAGTTAGTGTATGATAGCCCTGAATCCATGTGCCTGCCTTCCAGAGGAAATTAAAAATCCACAAATTTCTCACCTTGTTAACCCATATAGCAAAATGGATGACAGCCACAGTAACCTTAGTTACAGGGCCCATGTTTAGATAAGGGTCTGCAAATGGGAGGAATACGGTCACCACCACATGCCACCCGAACCAGGTTAAGCCAGACCACATGATACCCAGTACACAACAATGTAGGCACTTAAGAACTGTTATTCCTTTTTCTCTCAATGCCCTCGTGCCCCACGTTGGGCACCAAATTCTGTCCTGGTTTGAAAAGACAGGTGTCTGCTAGGGAGAGGCAGGCCTCTCTAGGAATGGGGAATTCAAATCCTTCCCTCCGTGTTATTATAATTTGGAAGATTAAAAAAAAAAAAACTTTTCAGTCAGAGCTATGGGGAAAGGAATATCAGTCCTTTACTAGTAAATATAACAGGACAGACAAAGAACAACAGCAGTTGTAATAATAGTAAAACAGAACCAAGAACCCCGAGGGCAAACGGTGGAAGCTCCGGCGCTGGTGGCTGGAAGCGGTGGATTGTCCTCGGCAGGCAGGAGGGTGTCCTGGCAGACGAAGTGAGCAGTGCCAGAGAACCCGCAGCGGCTGGACCCGGGCTGACCCAAAATCCAGCAGGGCAGCGAAGAAACTCCGAATTCCTGGGCGCTCCAACAGATGATAGAATTCCCAGGACCAGACTCCTCCGTTAGCCGTGGACTCCACACAGCTACCAGTCGCCCGACCGACTGTTCTCCCCGGAAAACAACCCGAGAGCAGCGAGCCCTCCACCCTCAGCTCTCAGGAGCCTTTTTCCTCCCCCACAACTAAGTGATCATCTCCCTTTGTCCGGGTTGAGCACCCTTTAACTATCAGTATTTAGTCTCCTAGCAACTTATGTGGGGGAAAAAATTCCACAGGAAAACTTAACCCCCAACAGGCTCCCAGGCAGCCTTAGGCACAGACAGGGAGAGGCTGTCCTACTCACCATGCACCACACAGGCAGATGCCCAGAGCAATAGGCTTGTCTGAAGGAAGCCAAGTTAAGCCTGTGGTTTTCCAGCGTTCCCAGTACTCGCTCCTCTCCCATCGCCACCCCCGTGTCATTCCCATGCAGCAGCCGGGGGAGCTCTGAAGCGAATTGCAAATGGGCACTGTCTCTTCCTCCTTCTCCACACAGACTGTTAACATAGTTACCCGCTCCAGCACGTAATATCACATGTGGCACCATAAACATGAGTAACAGGGAGGTGTTAGGGTGATGTAACCAGAAGCGTGGGTACAAACTGGTTAGGCAGGTGTAGCTGTTGGGTAAAATATCTACAGAGTTTGGCTCTGAGATGGAGGGGTTAATCTATGAGTAAGTGGGGGAAAGTGTAATAACATGAAGATCAGATGAACATGGCAGGTTGGGCAAAGACAGGAACAGGACTGGAAAATCAGGGAGGTCTGAGAAGCACCAGGAGAGGATGGAGCAATGAAACTGAGGGAGAACAGCATTTTAAGGACAGAGTAAGGCTGCTTGAGTGTAGTGGAGGAACAGAAGACAGACTGATGACATGTCAGACAGTTCTGGAAGAGGCAAATCCAAAATGAAGTTACAGATCCTGTTTCTGAGGCAGAAGTGATTGATTTGTGTATCACTGTTGCTTTTATCCAGCCTACGAAATGAAAGGTTGTTTGCTGTCACAGCATGATTCAGGCATTTTCAAGAACCATTGCTGGAGGACACAGCTGAATACATCAAGCAGTTGCATCTAACTCACTTGACTGAATGCACTGGTAAAGAAGACACTGGTTTAAAATCTTTATGGATGCTCAGGTGAAAGTTCCTGTTCCCTGCACACAAAGTATTTCCACTTTTCCCTTTCTCCTCCAAATGCCATCTTTTCCTCTGACTTGTTAGAGGTGGTGGTGGATAGAGAGGCAATCATAGCCAGGCAGGAGATGTAGGAAGCCTGCCGGACCAGCTACCTTTTGACTCCTAGCAAGCAAGAAGGTTACAGGAATGGATTCACAGACCCTGTGTACAGAGTCAGAGACACAGCTGAATTACTTGCTTCCCCTGGCTCAGCACTGCCTCTGAACCACATCCCAATTCATCAGCTCCTGACAACCAAAACACTGTCTCTGAGCACCCCTGGGATGAATCTGTGCCTTGCCGCAGTGTCAGCACACAGCCACCCTGCCAGTCTCCACTAGCATCAACCCTAACCCTTTGCAATCCTTTGGAATTGTCCCATCCCTGTCTAATCAGCTTGATCAGACTTTCCCCTTCCTGTCACAACTAGTGTCAAATTGAATCAAGGTCTGAGAACCTGAATTTCCCCAGTCTGTCATTACACCTTCATTTATTATCCCATCCAGACCTCAGTCTGGATGCCTTCCCCCCAGATTATTCACACATCTTCTGACGTAGTCTTTTCCTGTTTTTTTCCTTCCAGACCCAGCACTAACTGCATTATGAAGTCAACCAGCTTGAACCCAAGTTCTCAGCAGCGACCTCTTCACCTGTGACGTAGGGAAGTCCTGCAGCTCACAGCAAATTGGGGCAGAGGTGCCCAGTGGCCTGACCTGCCTGATGGGTGTGAGATTTACAGCAGCAAGCCAAAACCACTAAACAAAATATAAATATTTTGCAGAAAATACCTAGCATGGCATGAACACAGTGGGGCCGAGAAGGATTTTCCTATGTACATTATGCTGCCCAAAGAAGGAAGAGTTTGAGAAAAATTTAAGACAGTGGTCTTTCTAAAGGAGGGACAGGCAAGATGGCAATCAGGACCACTACAGGACTTGACTATCACAGTCTGATTGTGTTGCTTTTTCATGGGTATGAAAGTGCCCTTGTGTAGCAAGAGGGCTGTAACTGAGGGGACAGAAGGAGTCTGGGTCACCTGGCTGCTGAGGCAGGGCACGCCAGGCACATGTATCCCAGCATCTGCAGTACAGAGCAGGCTAGAAAAGTTACAGGTAAGGGACAGGCTAGTGAAGCAGGAAAGGAGATTTTCTATTTTGTTTACTTATTGTAACCTTGTTTCCAGTCTTATAATGCAAAGCCTGTTTCTTCCTGAGTAAACTCTTCCTCTGTCTTTATCCTAACATTCCTCTGCAGCTGGAAGGAGTCCAAGTCGGACTAAGTGGCTTTTTTTTTTTTTTTTTTTTTTTTTTTTTTTTTTTTTTTTTTTTTTGCTTTTTGTTTGTTTGTTTCTGATAACTAATGTAAATAAAGAGCTATGTACCCTTCCCATCTTGGGTGTTTGCATTGTGACCTCTGTTTAGCTTCATAGAATACAAGGACCTACGCTGGTCTCCTTCAAGCAGAATGAAATGGGAAGCAGACAACATGGAAAAGAAGTTAAAGAAAAGCAAGACGTTGTATACACAGACATACTCTGTCAGAGGCCTCATACATTGGGAGCTGGTTCTTTTCAGCCTGTGGGCATTCAACCAGGCAGTCTGCAAAGTTGCTAGGACACAGGCACACAACTGCAGCACCTGCAAAAGCTGTTTTGTGATTACATAATTATGTAATACAATGTGATGTAATGTGAAACTACACCTGAAGTGGCTGAAAACCTGACTAATAAATGTGAAGTTCAGTTTGGCATAGATCTAAATGTATATGGAAAAAAGCCAACAACCTCTCACATCCATGTGTAAATCAGGGTCTCAGGCCACGTATTTGAGTCTGTAGTACAGGTTTTACTGTAGATGGCTTTCAGCTTTGGACACTGTGCTCCAACAGGTTGGACCCAACAGAGTTATTTTATTCCCGAGAGAAGCAGCTTTGTGTGGAGCAAAAGGGAGATGAATCACTTCAGTGAGTAAGGGTTTACATCTATCTCTGCTTACCCTGTCTCCTAGCCCAGCAGGTCCTCAGAAGCCATTGAGGGCTTTAACCCATACTGGCCACCAAGGATTCCCAGGCTGAGATATTTGTGTCCTGCTGATGCAGCTACCATCCAGATGTGCCCATTTCTCCCCAGTAAGGCTAAGTGTAACATAAGTCCTGTGAAAGTTATTCTGTTTTCATTTAGACAACAATCTTCGTAAAGAAATCCACCTTTCCTCTAAATCCCTATAACTTACAAAAGGAAAAAGGAAGCATAAATCAAACCTAAGTTGAAATGATCTGGACATGGGCCTCACCAGGAAAGTCTAAAATGGTTCTGTGGTCACAAGAACAATTTTCACTCCATGTTTCTCGACTTCATAACTCACCACCAAAAGCACTCGACACTGGGAAAATAAGATCTCTTAATGGAAATATTATAGAGTTGTAATTTGCTTAGGCAGCAGTTTCTGTAAAAAGATTTCTTACTATTCTAAGGAAATTAAAAACGTGTGTTTTGGGCTCATATAAAAAGCACAGCCATTAGCAGAGAGAGGCCAGTAAACAGCAAGTGTGTTTCAGAAAAAGCCTTGGTGTAGTGCTATTTTAAGGACAGCTGGATGCAAGTGTAGACTGCTGTGCTGAAAGACATTAGCAGACTTGCATGGACAAGATGTTAGCTTGAAAGCTCATGGATGGCATTATCAATATTAAATGTACTGAAAATGGTTGAGGATGGATTCACACTGGACTTGAGTTTTGTTACTGTTTACACCAGCATAATTCCTTTGACATAAAATTTTGTCTTTGCCCATACTTCATTGTCATGACACCGTTAAACCAGCAAGCTCTGCAAAGGGACATTACCTCCACTTTAGTCTACTTTCTAGATGCTCTTGCAGGCTAAAGGAACATTTTACAAAAAATGGTGAATGGCTTGTTTTTCTCAGAGTGCCCTCTGGGTTACAATCTGGAGGCTCAAGATAAATCTACTTGTGGTGCCAAAGTGCAGGGAAAGTTACAGGTTTATTTACAGGATTTACTTAGTACATATTGAAGTGTGAAACCTTAGTGGATCTCTCTGAGTGAATGATATGGATTGCATTGCTGGCATAGTGGTAAAGCAGAAGCATCGAATTGTACACATTGAATTACACTTCCAAATACTTTGAAGTATGCCAGATTAGTTAATATATAAAAAATATAATTTCTCTGTTACTAAATCCATTAGTTATCTGTCAAACAAATAATTTTGAGTAGGTCTTGGTTACCATTAAACGATTCTATGAAGGAAGAAATGTTTAAACAGGATAAGTGACTTCAGGTGTAAGCCTTTCTAAAATAGCTGAATGTTCAAAATATTTCAAGCACTCACATTAAAAAAAAAAAATCCGATTTTAATTTTATCTCATATCCAATACCCCAAAAAGGAGTTACGTGATGTCATAATTTTGTAATGACAAATTGGTGACAGATCTTTGCAAAATCAAGATCTGATGTTCAATCTGAAACTGAATCCCTTTGAATTTTCAGTATATCCAGATTAAGCATTTAGGTTCTGGTCTCTCTCTCTTTTTTTTTTTTTTTTTTTTTTTTTTTTTTTTTTTTTTTTAAAGAGAGAGTGGCCCAGCTGAAATGCTTCAATGACAATTGAAATATGCCCAAGGTCAGAGTGTTGGTGAGGATCCAGGTTTCTAATTCTGAGTCCTCTATAATTTAAACCCCCTCTTTGATGAATTTACTCAGAATAATGAAGGCTGAAGGATAAATGGGCTTGTGGCCATTCCTGGAAAACAAGTTGGTTTGTTGGTTTGCTTTTTTTTTTTTTTTTACTGGAAAGAATTTATATTCATCATGCTAGGAATTTGGACTGACTTGTATCATTTTTAAACACTATCATGTCAAATAAATGGGAGGAGCCAAGAATTACACTGGATGCCTAATAAAGGAGATATAACAACTGAAAATCAGCTCAAACAGGAATTGTCTAACTGCAGTATTCCTAGTTAATAGTGAGCACATTCATGTCAGACAGGCAATGGTTTTCTATAACAGCTCACTTGCACACCCACACAACCCTAAGCAGTGTGCAGGCACCTTTTCTGGCATGTCTGCAGACCTGCTAGGCTGCACTCACAAGAGGTTTCCCAGTTACAAAAGCATCGTGCCTGGCTGAAGCAATGCAGGACGAGCTGACCTGCCATGTGAACTTTTCACGGTTGTTTTTGTGATGTCTGGACCCTGTGGAATGTGTAAGTTTCCTGTTTCACCAGTATACCATGACTTGCATTTTGGGCAGGGAAATATGTAAACATAATTAGATGGCTGGCAGATACAATTCCCTTTGAAAACGCTGTCAAGATTTGTACCTTTCATTTATATTTTATTGGGGCGAATTAATCTGATACTGCTCTAGGCTAACTTGTCTATTGACTTAAGAATTTGGGAATTTCCCAGCACACTGTTTATGGGTTGCATGTGCCTGTCCAGAATAAAGGTGATGCAGAAATTTTATCATTTTCACTAGTCAAGTGCTATTAATTTTAAGCTTGTAAAAGATGTGATGTGTCATCTGGCTTCTTTCTGGTTTTCCTCCTGAGTATCAAAAGATACACAGCTTTCAAATACCCACTAGCAGCAGGGTCTAGGCTCTCATAACTCGAAGAACATGTGTGTTTCCCTGCTGAGGGTGATGGGCTGAAAACAGTGATTCTGCTCCCAAAGCAGCCTGCTCCTCTGTCCATGCTGCTGCTCTCCATGTCGAGGCTGAACTGAATCAATGCAAGGCCAATACATTATCGATCACCCTCTGGACAGGCATAACAAGATTCACAGCCTCAGGGGCTGTAGGAAAAGGACAAAGGGGACTGACAAAGGGGACTGACAAAGGGTAAGGTCTGCTGCTGGAGGTCAGCAGTTCCCTCTTCTAATTAGACACACAAATATCTGATGTTTGTAGAAACTGCAGACTGGGAAAGCCTTTTCACCCACCTCCCCACTGTCTGGGTAGGAGATGCAGACTCCTGGTGCCATTGCCCTCTACATTTCTCAAAATAAGAAGACACTAGAACTTGTAAGGACTCTGGCAGCAGGTCTTCACAGCAGTTCTCTGGAACCAGATAAGAATTTACTGCCCTGTTGGTGCTGTGGGAGGAGTATCACAGGCAGATGGATTTCAATGCATCAAGATTTTCTCTCTATGCTGACTTTGATTACATTGAATAGACAGAGAGGTTTTCTAAACTGCTTTTGCAGAATATCAAGGAAGGAATTAAAAAACTATAGGCACAATGAGGATATATACTAACTTATCTTCAGTCTCTTGCAAAGTACTCATAGATGAGCTCCCAAAAGCCAGCCTGTGAGAACTGCTTGATGGCTGGTGACAGGGATGTGCATTGACACTCACAAAACTCAGGATGACTTTTACTCATTTTTCTCCTTTTTTTGTTTGTTTGTTTTTGTTGTTGTGTTTGTTTGTTTGTTTGTCATGATAGTTTCCCCTTTTCTGCCACTATGTTCAATAGAGATGCCTATTTAATTTAATCTTTAAAATATATTTTCTCCTTTCCATTTGTCAGTTCTGGACATATATTATCATAGAATCTCATAATGGTTTGGGTTGAAAGGGACGTTAAAGATCATCTTGTTCCAACCCCATTACCATGGGCAGGGATCCCTTTCACTACACCGGGTTGTGAAGACCTGTGAAAAGTCCCTGTCCAGATTTCTTTCAGGCTCTTTATGGGTACTGGAAGGTGCTATAAGGTCTCCCCAGGGACTCCTCAAGGCTGAACAGCCCCATCTTAAACTGTCTTCACAGGAGAGGTGCTCCAGCCCTCTGATCACCTTTGTGGCACTTCTCAGGATTCACTCTATGCTGTTCCTGTGCTGGGACCCTGTAACAGTTTTGGTTTCTTTTCCTCCCTGCCAAGGTCAGGATGAATAACACGGGAAACAAAGATGTCAAGTTCAGACTTTGAATGTTTATTATTTCTTATCTATTTACAGTAATTACAGGCTCATGAACCATGAGCTACAACTAGCAAGCTAGGAAAATGAGGTAAAATGGAGTGCTTCTAACCCTTTCCAAGGTCTTTTAAGTGACAATTACCCAATACCAAGGTGACACCTATATTATTTATGGGTTTGACCCAATAATGACCACCTAAGACACGCAGTGCAGACCCAATTACAAAAACCCACCTAAACCCATGAAGAAGAAGGAAGAAGGTGAAGAAGAAGGACAAAGACAGCACCCAAAATCCTCCATCTTGACTCATATGTATTACTATACACTAAAGTCTTAAATCTAAGTTTTTAGCATTCCAACAGGACCCCAGAGCTGGATGCAGAGCTCCAGGTGGGTTTCACCAGAGCAGAGCAGAGGGGCAGAATCCCTCCCTTCCCCTGCTGCCCACAGGGCTCCAGATGCAGCCCAGGATGAGACTGGTTTTCTGGGCTGTGAGTGCACACGTTGCTGTGTCATGTTGAACTTCTTTTCAACCAACGCCCCAAGTCCTTATTCCCACATCTGCCCTTAATGAAATCATGTTTTCTGTCACCAATCACCTCCTTATTTTCCAAGTGATTTAGCATAATTTCCAGGAGGATCTGCTCCACAATCTTGCCAAGTGCCAAGGTGAGACTGACCAATGGTTCTTCCTGGTTCTTCCTTATTTCCCATTTTAAAAAATATGGGTTATCTTTCCCCTTTTTCAGTCAGTGGGAATTTCACAGGGCTGCCACAACTTCCCAAAAATAATGGACAGTGACTTAGTCACTTCATCTGACAGTCCTCTGAGGACCCAGGGATGTATCTCAGCAGGTCTCATGGACTTGTGAATCTTCCCATTCCTTAGAAGTTCTTGAACCTCATCTTGTCCTACAGCACATAGCTCTTCATTTTCCCAATCCCTACTTTTGCCTTCTCTGACTCAGGATATGTGGCTGAAGCACTTGCTGGTGAAGGTTGAAGCAAAAAAAGTCTGTCTCCTGGATAACCACGTCTCCTCTTTTCTTCTGGAGAGGCTTCATATTTTCTTTAGTCTTCATCACTGATGTACCTGTAGAAGAGTCTCTTGTTCTGCTAGATAACCCTGGCCAGATTTAATTCTTTGGTCTTTGGTTTCCCTAGTCCAATCCCTGGCTGCTCAGGCCATCTCTCTGTACTCCTGCCAGGCTAAGGGAGTCTTAATTTCAAGTTCAGGTTGATCATGTTGCTTACATAAACCAAGCTCAAAAATACACACACATCTCAATTTTTAGGTCAGAGTTACAGATCTTTCCTACTTTCCTGGTGGCAAGGCCAGCATAAAGAGTCACTGATGTACCCTCTGCTGGGATGTGAGCTCACAGTTTCCCTAACTGAGCTGACAGAATTGCTTGGGAGGCCATACTGTACACATTTTTGCAGTATTGGAAATTACAGAAAAGTGTTGGAAAGTGTAGGAAAATACCTAATTATCTGAAAAATACCTAATTATATTTGGAAATTATCTAGGTGAAATCCTCCCTGCTTTTTAAAGTCAGAACACTTTTTCATTCCAGCGTGGAAGTTTTGCTGGAAAATGACCTTTGTATTTTTATAGCTGATCCAGATCAGGGTTATCATTAGCTTAAGAGTTTCCAAACATGCTCTCCCAACCCCTTATCTTCCTCTCAGGCTACCAGCAATCTGCAAAAACTTGTACCAGACACACAGGCACGCAGGAGAATTTTCTGATGCAGTCTCTAGCTAGGATTATACCCATTCTGCTTGCCAACCCAGGATGAAAACGATAGGAAATCCCAGTCTAGACTTAAATTCCTAAGCAACTTCTTTTTGTTGACTTTGAAAAATAAACTACATTTGAGTAACATCTTTAGAGCAATTAGAGAGGTTCTCCTGTGTCATCTGTTGTCACTTGCATATTTTTATTGTTGCTTTTAAAGATATTTATAGAACACTTGAACCTAATCACAGTCATCAAGTATTTGTCTCTCCCAAATTGTTACTCCTCAGAGTCGAGGTTGGACTGATGGAGGCAGATCTCAGCCTATGGAAAGGACCACGGGTTGTGTCTTGCAGATCTAAATTAATCACAGCACCCAAATTGAAGTGATTTTTATTGCCAACTGAGTATGAACCTGAGGTTTCTATTAAAAATCTTCTTTGGAAACATCTTAGTTTATAAGTAGAAGACAAGTGTATGATGATCAGGTTGACATCCCCTCACACGATTTTCCCTCCTATTAAAAAGCTTATTTGTGATTTTCCCAGTAAATTCTGTTCAAAGGTAAGAAGCACACCAAGCAAAGAATGTTACTGTATTTTTATTCTCCTACCACTGTAAAAATACTATAACTTCTACAGCTGTTTGCAAACAAACAAAAAAATAAAGATCTACAGGAAAAAAAGAGAGATGGATGTATTTTTATAATTCCAAGTGACTACTGTGAACATTCAATCTCATCTCTCATGTACATCTCAGTGTAGCCTGTATTTCAGACTTTTTCTTGGTTAACCTTTTACCCAGTCCAGTAACTTGCAAGAACTCACAATCATGTCCTGGAAGGATATCCATCTGCCTTGAAAATTCCTTTTTGGATTTGTGCTGAATCGTAGGGGACAGAAACTACTTTCCTCTAAAGCCCCATCTAAAGCCCCATCACATCAGTCTGAGATATTGTAATTTACAGATATTCAGAGGTCTCCTTTCATTGGCAGAGCCATGTAGATAAGGTTTAATGTGAATGCAACTGAGTCTCAAATGCATAAATAACTAAAATTCCAAGTATACATAAAGCCAGCAATAGCTACCTGATATGCTAGGGGGGAAGCCTGGTGGCAGACTCTGTTCTGTTCCATTGTGAAAATTGTGCCCAATTTGGCCTACCAGAAAATGGGAATTTATCCTCAGCTTTAATATTTTGTTCACATTCATTTTACCTTCAGGACTTGCTCAGGTGCTCTTCTGTGCTCCAAGGTAATTCATGGGGGAAGTGAGGAGATCTGTGCACCAGAAAGACAGTATGTTCTGGGAAGGGAATATATTTTGAGGAATGATAGCCTGGAAAATTAGCCAGAAAGACATAAGCTTTCTCTTTTTTCTGGTTGTCAGTTCTGCAGTATAAAGCTTCTTATTGCTGGGGTACTCATACTTGGGTGTAAATTTAGATGTATTAATTAAAATAGAGTCTTCAAAAAGATCAGTTCATGATTGGCAGCCTAGAAAAGCTGAATCTCATTGTGAAGGCTGCCTTCTCTGCCACAGTTCCTGGGGAGAAACAATGGAAGGAGAGGAGAGGAGAGGAGAGGAGAGGAGAGGAGAGGAGAGGAGAGGAGAGGAGAGGAGAGGAGAGGAGAGGAGAGGAGAGGAGAGGAGAGGAGAGGAGAGGAGAGGAGAGGAGAGGAGAGGAGAGGAGAGGAGAGGAGAGGAGAGGAGAGGAGAGGAGAGGAGAGGAGAGGAGAGGAGAGGAGAGGAGAGGAGAGGAGAGGAGAGGAGAGGAGAGGAGAGGAGAGGAGAGGAGAGGAGAGGAGAGGAGAGGAGAGGAGAGGAGAGGAGAGGAGAGGAGAGGAGAGGAGAGGAGAGGAGAGGAGAGGCTGTATCAAAACAAGAGTGGGAAAAACAGGCAAATAGAAGGTAACAAAACCCACAGAGAAAAGAAAACACAGGCCATGGAAGATGGCAAAGGGATGTAAAGTGGGGGTGTAAAGGAAAAAATTCAGACAAGAGAGTAAATGGGCTGGAGACTGATAGACAAAAGATATGGGGGAGGGTGGTGGAGGGGAGGAACTAGAGTAACTTATTTAACTGATTATTGTTATTGCTAATGGAAATCTTTTAAAAAACACCAGTGGATGCAAGGTCCTCTCAAAAATTTATATATGTAGCCTGGGAGGGCTTTGAATTAATTTAGATGCATGGCTGGGAAACCCAAACTGGTACTCTGATCAGTGAAGAGAACTGTCTGCATAAATAATGTTTAGTGGCTGGTCTTGACACTAGTAAGGATATCTTACATATCTGATTTATAGCCCTGAGGAAACAGACTATGAAAGAATCTTATATACTGAAATTCCAGTTTAATAGACACAACTTATATATCCAACAGAAACACTGAATGTTCTTCTTATATTCTTTTGTTATGGATTTCAACTCAGAGCAACAAAATCATGAGTTCCTATGGATGAAAATTTATATTAAACATAAATTGGTCCTATCGATTAGCTATCTATAGAGTCTCAGCCTGCCACTACTTGGAGGTATGTCAAGAAGCACTCAGTCTCCTAAGCACATCTTCAGAGCATTTCTGTAGCAGGGAAAGGAAAATCTTAGAATGGTGCATTTACATGAAATAAGAAGATTGAAAAATATGACTCTGTGTTGGAGTACTTTTGACAAGACATTACACACAGCACCACAGGTTTTAGGTATTTTTCTGTCATTTATGCATCATATTCTTATATTTATAATCTGTTTTATTTTAGTATAACTATTTTCTTGAAATGAAGCTACCTAAGTAAATGTTTCCAAGACTAGTCCTTAACCAATTTTAGTATCATTATCAGTTGTAGCCCTCTGTTTTTTCATTCCAATTCTGTAAATGAAGATCTGTCCTTTGAGAATTTCAAGAACCAGAGAGTAACAATGAGCCTCTTTTGCAGTTCCAGACTGAATACTCCAACAATTATTAGTTGATGGGATATGCAGAAAAGGAATTCTTACTGACAGTTTAATTTATAAGGATAATTTGCTTTTGCTAAAATGTATTATAACATTTCTGTGCAAAGATGTGGCTGGCTTAGCTGTGTGCTTAGCCAGTTTTGAGCTGGTCTTTGGCGATGCATCCTAACCCAAAGAACAAGTACCTAATCAGGTAAGTAGCTCTGTGTTTTTGGTACATCAAGATTTTGGATTACTGGAGTTTCAATTAATTTATTTTGTTTTGAGGACCACAGATCCCAAGTTGGTAAATAAGGAGAATTAAAAACCCACAACCAATGAAAATAAGCTTTCAAATCTGCCATCTATACTGGTATGGCTGGAATGCTGGTGAAGGATATAGTCAGGAACTTAGGATTCAGTGCTTACTCAGTTTTTGTTAGCACTCCCATAATTAGTTTTAATAATGAGATAATACCTAAGGAAAGAGCCTTTACTATTACTGGGAGCTGTAACCATATAAATGGAAGCAGAGCTGACTCCTCAACCAGTGACCTATGAAATACTAGCTAAAGAAAAGAATGGAGCACATGGATAGGTTCTTATTTACAATAAGGCAAGAAAAGCAATGACAGTGTAATTGGATCCACTTTGAAGGAATTTAAAATGTAGTAGACAATACAAATCATGCCTGTAAATGAGAAGATAATCTATTGTGTTAGATTAAATTGGCAGTAAATTAAGAATTGGTAATTTTTTGTAATTTTTTCACTAAGTTCTTGATGAATAAATATCCTCAGAAAATAAAGGTGTTGATGTTAAATGCAATTCCATGTACAGCAAGAAGCTCACAAAGCAGAACTCTGTGCTAATCTCCTTACCCTGAAACTGATCACAAATGGGCAGTAAACTGAGGAGAAGAGACTATTCTCTATTATCCAGGAAAGGAAGAAGGTAGGGAAAAAAAAAAAAACAAACCCACAACAAACTACAAAACACAAACACAAACCAAACCAAAACCACACACAGAAAAGAAAGAGGCATAAATTGTATAATATTTCTTACTGAGGTCATGTAAAAGTTGCAACATAATCAAGGATTTTTTTAAACAAATGTTCTTAGTTCAGTTATGCCTTTCATGAGGAACGTCACATCATTCACTAACCTGTGGGACTAGTGAAGCACAAAACCATTCCTGATAGATAAATACTTCTTTGGATACCAGGTGTCCAGGTGTATACAGAATTTTGTGCTGCTTTGTGGATTAAATTCCACTAAATACTGATGGCAATCTCACTTCATCATGAACCTAAATGCCTATTGGCATGGCACGGATTCAGTTTAATTTGACACAGCTCTCATCCATGTGTACCATGCAATCTTTCCTCCTCATGTGCAGAGAGAGGATTTGGACAGATATTTGCTATAGCGCACAAGATAAACGAAATACCTTTGTTCTGGTTGCTACATTGGTTAAAGTAATCACATTCAGTATAATCAGCTTGTGCCAGCTTCAACACTAACATTGTAGTTGGGTGTGTTGGTCTATGCTAACAGAGGCTAACCTTTTGGAAGTCCCCTTGAGAGATTCCTTGAGGACAGGGTAAACAAAAGAGCTTCAATCCACGAGCTCTAGGCAGCTCCTAGGCTGCCTCAGTTCACAGGGACTCTCCTTTGGGAAGTCCCTTTGAAGAAGAAATACTTCAACCCACAAGCCTTTGCAGTTCTATGATAATATTTCATACCCCAGTGGTTATTCCCCTTCCTCCTGGTTTTTACCCCTCCTGATTGGTTCTTTTTGGATCCTTCCCCTGATTGGTGCCTTTCCCAATTCCTTTCCCCACAAACCAAATCCCGCCCCTGGCTACCCTATATAATCCATCTCCCCAAGGAGCATGGCGTTCTTTCTACATGGATTTTGTGGAATAAAGAAGCTCTCCTGGAGACTGGAAAGACCCAGTCTCTCTGCTTTTACGCCTGCATTGCCTGGGGTGGCAAACGTGGCTCTGCTGCTCAGGCAGCCTCCCAAAGAGTCAATCACTCTGCCCTTTGAGAGTGCACAAAGAGCTGATCTCTCTGCACCTGGGAGAGCACAAACAGCAAATCTCCACCTGAGAGTGCCTGTGCCTCCGTTGATCTAGGTATCATTTTAAAGATGCTTCTAGCCAGGAAGGTTGCGGCACCTTCACTACTGGACCAGACCATGACAGTTTGGTGTGGCTACAGGATTAATCTCCCATCATTTTGGTTTGATTTGAAGAAAAGCTTTGGTGCATAGGAATCACAGAATCACAGAATCAGCTGAATTGGAAGGGACCCTCAAGGATCATTGAGTCCAGTTCCTGGCCTTGCACAGCACACACCAAGAGTTGCACTGTGTGCCTGGGGGCATTCAAATGCTTCTGGACCTCTGCCAGGCCAGTGCTGTGACCACTGCCCTGGGGAGCCTGTTCCAGTGCCCAACTACCCTCTGGGGGAAAGTATCTTTTCCTGATGTTCAACTATCATGGGTTGGCATAATTTTGTTTTCTGGTTATAGAAAAATGTGGAATGTTTTTTCCCTGCCCCAACCGTGGAGTTGGGGGGGGGGGGGGGGGGACAGGGACCTATCAAAAAGCTGGCCAGGATATTGGCAGCTATGTTGACCAATGAGAAATGTCGATGTGAGTTTGGAAGGGACGTGTAAAACTAATCTGCTTCTGCTGGCTTTCTCTCGCTCTGAAATCAGCCACGAGGTGACATCATGGGCGGCCAGGCCGGGCCCGGGTCAGGCCCTGCTCCCTCTCTGGGCGGCCGGGCCGGGCTCAGCCGGGCCTCTGAGGGCCGCTGCCCGCACAGGGAGAGCCTGGGCCGGCTGAGCCCCTTTCCCTGCCTGCTGTCCAGGGAGAGGGGCGGCGGCGGTTCGGCAGTGCTGGCCACGTGCTCAGCACTGTGGCAGAAGGGGCCAAAGCACGGCCCAGCTTAATCGCCGCTGGCAGCAGAGAAAGAAGGCTTCATAACAACTCTGAGCCGGGCCGCCCTGGATGAGACCGAGGGGTGGAAAAAAGGACATCTACCAACTTCCTCCATCAGCACAGCTTTGTATTTTCTTCAGCCCTGCAGCCCGGGGCCTGTACGTGGCCCTTGCAGGCCTGGGTGGATTTAACCCTTTCCTGGCAACATGGAGCTTCTAAAGCACAACTCTTCCTTGAGAGAAAGAAGAAAGAAAAACAGAAGGTACATAGAAACAGACACCGCATAAAGTCAGTTAGATTAGAAGTGAAAGAACTGATAATATTGGAATAGGATTGAAGAAGTGGACATTTTTAACCAGACTTTTCTAAGGTAAATTATAGAGAAATGAACTGTTCTTTGTAGCATCTTAGTGTCGTCGGTTAGAATGCTATTCTAATCAAAATTAAGAACTGAAGTAATTGAGATTTATTTGGAAACTTTAAAGTCCCTGCTCCTGGGTTAAAAAGAGGTCTCAGCCTTTGAGACAAAGATGATTTTAGACTAGAAGAAATACTCGTAAATAGTACCCCAGATACACTGAGAAGCTCTGTGGATAGAACATCACGGTCTGCAAAAACTCCAGGCGGCAGCAGATGTGTAACAATGAGAGCACTGGACTATTTTGTCTTATAGCAAACGTCTTCATAAAATTTTAGAGAGACTCTTCTCCTAAAAAGTAATGAGTGATTATGTCTAAATAGTGAAACTGACTGAAAATCTCAAGTTGTGTCTTTCTATGTTGTCCAGTAAGAAAGTTAATAGTTTGTAAGAGGAGAGAAGCATGTTTTAGAGTGTCATTCTGTTTTAGTTCTTCTTTTTCTCAATTTTTTTATTTCTTTCATTCTTTTAGTGTATGTCAATAAAACTATTTTTTGTTCATTTTTAAGCTTAAGCCTGCTTTGTTTTCTTTCCTCCTAATCTCTCCCTCCCACAAAAAGAGAATAAATACTAAAACCCCTACATTAATTGGTGTTTCTGCCTGGTCTTATTAAATTAAAAGCATTACACCAACCTAAACCTCCCCTGACACAACTTCAGGCCTTTCCCTCAGACCCTGTCACTGGTCACCACAGAGATCAATTAGATTCAGAGGAACTTCCATCCTAAATGTCTATTAAACATTCCAGCTCCTTGGAGACATGCAAGGAAGAGAGTATAGGGTCTGAATCAGCAATTTGCTCTTTAGATGTCTTGCAACCACTTGCTTTGCTCGGGGAACAAGGTCAAGTGTTGTCTGAAGTCAAAACTCCCAACTGGTGTAGTGAAACTGGGGGGCCTAAGCCTCAAATGTCTTGCTAAAGCAGGCACTGGCAGTAATTGTTCCAGCTGGGAAGGTGTATCTCATTGATCCCTGCTATTCATTGTATAATATTCATTCCTCATTGATGCAAAAAAGGTCTGATTTGTCATATTTTGAAGGACAGCATTTGGGACACTCAGCTTCTTGAAACTGAGAGCAGAGTCTTGGCAAGGTGTGGTGCTGGGAATGAGAAGTGAAGGGAAGTTCAAAAGCTGCATGGAAACTCTGGCAGAAATAAAAGTGAACATGAAATTCAAAGGCAAGACTGCCAATCCAAAGGGAATTTCTCATTTCATGAATTGGGTTAATAAAAGCTCCAAGGACAAGGGGACCTATTTGCTTTCTTCAGAAAATATAGTACTTCAGACAAATCTCTCAAAGCACTGGCTATGTTGAAGGACGAAGTTGGTACTAGAGACTGAATCTTCACAAGTCTGCCTCTCATTCCAACCAGATACTATAGCCTTTGAATAATGCATCATCCAGATATAATTGTGGTGAATGTGATTCCAGTTTCATTCTGCATACTACTTCATGTTCAAACTGGACTTAGAACATCAGATATAGGATTCTGGAATAAATAGCAAGGCTGAATGTAAGAATGATTTAATGTAATTGTGATGTTTTGATCCGAATTGAAACTTGTTGGATATCTAATGAGAGAATGAGACGTTTATGAAACTTGATCCAAAAGGCAGAGGCTAAGACTTTTGCCCAGCAGGAAATCAGCTCCAGCCAGAGAGCAAATATGGGCCCAGCTACTGACAGAAAATACAAATATTTCCAAATACAGAGATTTTAGCATCTTCATTTAAAATATTTGCAAGTAATAACTTTATTATACCGTTTAGTGGTCTGGTTTAAATATGGTTCCTCAGGGATAGCTGCTTAGAGAAAATTATGTTGTTGAGTTTGGAAGATTCATTTGATAAAAGAGGGAAGGTGACCTACACTTCTGTTAAAATAAAATGACAGAAAATAATGGTTTAAGAACCATTTTGTAAGCTTTCATTTGCACAATTATTCTCAAGACTCTTCCTTTCTTTGAATTCTCTAAAGAAAAACCTCTTGGTTTTGCATATGATTGAAGAAGCAATTACTGAGAAAAGGCAATAAAATTATTTTAAGGTATCTGGTTTTTATTTCATTCCAATAATCATCAGCTATCTAATGTTCATAGAAAAAAACCCTGTAGTGTATCTATGTCCGCTCTTCTGCATCCAGTTGCAGCTATAATTTTGCTAGTCAGCTACTTAAATTGCAATTGAAGACATCCTTACTGCTAATATGTATGCACTGTTCATTTGCAAAGATATGTGTTTTCAAATTGCAGAGTAAAATAAAATGGCAAGCAAGTAACCAATCAAGCAATTTTTTCTTAATTGTTTTTGTGCTTTATTATTAAATTTTATTGAAAATATTTCCATTCCTTCCAGTGGTAATTTCAACCTGAGGCTTTGTTTTCTTGTCTTTTATTTCTAAATGTACTTTAAAATTGATTAATGAACTGTATCTATATCTCCCAGTAATCATATTCTTACTTTCAGGGCATCAGAAGTAGGGCAGCTGATTAGAAAAAGGTATTCCAAATGTCTGTATTTAATGATTTTTATTAATCCTGAAAACTAAAGGAATTGAAAGCAGCACCAGATTGTCAGTGGGGCTCTCACTGTCACAACCTGCAAAACCAGAATTTGGTGCCCAGGGCAAAACCTAGCAGGTTCCAGAGTCAGGCTCTGTATTTCCTTAGAGGTCAGTTCCACCAGAACCTTTTGTAAAATCAGATCTATCTGTATTAGTGGCACTCTTTTTTCTCAATTCTTGGGCAGCAGCTCAAAGAACCACGTTCTTTCCTCATAAAGAACTAGTAGGAGAAAATTGAAATCTGTACATTTTGTTTATTGAAAGACAACAGTAAGACACTTGAAGACTTTGCTGATCCCAGTTAGGAGCTGAAGATAAGAGCCTTAACTTCTAGAAACTCTGCCTAACATCAGTTATAACAACCCATGGTTTCAAGGTAATTATTAATGGATTTGAGCATAGGAAGGAACCTCTCAGCATAAATAGGATGTGCCTTAAATCTGAGCACATCTAGCCTGCCATCAGATCAGCACATCTACCATACGGTGTTTACACTGATGTTCACAGGGGACCTAATGGCTCCTAGAAAATAAAGGCTTGTGGTATGTTCAGGGTAATTGGAAAGCAGCAGATGGGTTTGTGTTTCTCTGACTGAGAGAGAAGGGTGATATTTGGCCTAGACTCAGTCATAGACCCTTGAATCTCCACCTGGTCATGAAGGATGGCTGTGTGTGGGAAGGAGAAGGGAGGTTCTGCTGGCCAGTGACCACTGACCATTTGACACAACCCACACAGAGGGTGATGTCATCCTGTGGATCATTCCATAGCAGGCCAGTTATTTCTTTCCTCAAGGCCAGAGGAGCCTGCTAAACAGATGAACTGGAGCTACTTTGACATTAGGCAGTGAAGTGCCTGAGACTCAATATTCAAGCAAAAATTTAGGCACACAGAGTAAAACTGTGAGAATAGAGGACATTTCAGCAAAGTATTTTACAAATACATGATACTGCACATGAGAAAAATTCTACTAGACAGAAGAAATCACTTTAACGAAATCATTTCAAGAAAGCATGAATGATTTCTGTTGAGTAGAGTGAACTTATACTCTGGATAATGTGGCTTTGGCATTTTTTAACTTCGATAATGCTAAAGCCAGACCTCATCACTTCATGGAACTCTGCCCTCAGGTCCATATTTAGAAACATCTAAGTACAATTGTATTCCTCTGTGATGTTTTGGTTTGTCAGGATTTTTAAGGACTGCTATACCATATTAAAGATTTACTCTCACTCCTTTGTTTGCCATTTATTTTTTGGTAATTAGTTGCTTCATTTGTAGAAGTCCTCAAGAAAAGCCTCTCTGCTGGAGCAGAATTACCTAAGATTTATATCTGTCCTTGTGCAAAGTGCAGAAATCTCCAATGTCTCCACACTAAATCACAGTCTTAAACTTGGATGCCATCCCACTTTCCAACCCTTTGATATTTTTTCTTGTGATCCAGGATAAATGCTGTAGCCATCTCTGAGAAGTAAAAAGGAATATCTGACACTCATTTACACCAACCTCAGCAGAGGCAGGGGGCTTTGCATGCAAATATGAATGAGACCCAAAGTTTGATTATTATGATACAGTGGAAATAATCCTTGGATTTTCTTTTCTCTTTTTCTTTTTATACAAGTTTTAAAATGGTCTGAAACCCTCTGCATCAGAGAAGCATTTTAAAAAATAAAACACATGACTGACAAAGTGAGATTCAGATCCTCTGGAGATGTAAGGCAACTCATTTTCCAAAACCTGGAAGAATGTCAACAAAGCTATGCATATGGGATTTTGAACCTCCACAACAAAATCAGCAGCAGAAATTTTGTCATGGGAATACAGTATGGGACAGAACTGGAGTTTCAGCTTGCTGTTGCCAAGTGCATGAAAAAATCCTGTGAAGAGCAAAAATCGGCAGTTTGAAATGCCATTTGCAAGGTACTTGGCTTCTCTGTAACACAAATAGTCTTATAAAATATGCAGGAATGTGGGTTTTTTCAGGTTTGAATGGGAAGAGGAAATTGATTTACAAATTTGGACTGGAATAGGAACCTTAGAGCAAGACTGAAAACAAAGCAACTCCCTGGACTCTGTGTGGAGTGTATATGGCATGCAGCTGCCTCTTCCTGTGGGAAATACTTTGACTTTTGTGCTATTACAACATAATCAAGGTGCTCAACAGTGTAATTAAATACTAGGAATTTTGCTCTTTAGTGATTTCCAGATTAGTATAATCTTCTTTTTGGTTGTTCTTGGGCAACTGGTCTTTCGGGACTTTCAATGGTGTGCCTTCAAAGGGCCTTTTATATTTGAGGAGAGGTGGAAGTCAGCTCTACTCAAGGTGTGCTCTCCCTGTCTGTGGTAGTCTGGTGGCTCCACACAGGTGTTCCCATCTGGGGTTTGGGAAATCTCATCCGTCAAGCTTTCAGGGAAGCCTCTAGGTGCAGGGTCTGGGTAGAGGACTTTCTCATAAGTGATCCGGGTTCCCATCTGTATCTGTGGGGCCAAGCAGAGAGGAAAATCTTCCACTTGCTTGTAGAAGAATGGAGAAAACTTGAGCATGCCCATGTGCACAGAATTTCCAAGATCCTGTGCAAGAGAGAATGAAGCAGTCCTAACTCAAGGACAAAGCAGTAGATGCTACACATAAACAGTATTTATGGTACTGAGACCCAAAATACACCCTGTTGATTCTGGGACAGGCTTTAACAAAGCTTTGCTCTTCACCTCCAGAGGTCTTGATATCTGTTTGGTCAGTTGTTTTTCTGCTTCATGAGATTTTCTGTGAGGAGAAATTAAACATTTTTTCCTTTTAACTTAAAAAAGCATAGATGCTCTGCCATTTCAGGCACAGTCTGTTTGTATAAGGAGTGTGTAATTTTCTTTCCTTGTTTCCATGGGCTTGTACTTTTAAAATACTTTCAGGATTAAATATGTTATGGAGTAACTCTGAGGCTCTGTGGGAAAGCTGCATTAGATCATCAAGACTACTTCCATGCAACACAAAGCTGGGTTTGTCCCTACAGGGAAGACATAAAAAATAAACTTATTTTATGTTAGATTTTGATGAAAGGGCCAATTTTTTTTCTTCTAGTTAAATCTACACAAATCACTTTCATATCAAAGACACTAACATGTAAGCACAGATTTCCATAATAATGTGAGAAAGAGAAAAGAAAAAAATAAGTCAATTTTTACTCTTTTTACTTAAGAAGGACTGCATTAATTCCTTTGGTATATTCCAGTAGCTACAAACTAAGATGAAAAGTGTAACTAGAGGCACTTAATGTCCTTTGTCTCACAGGGAAAGAACATTTCTGTACTCTCCTAACTGGAACATCTATTCAGTCCCACTCAGATAAGGCTGCTGTTTAGGGCTGGCTCTCCAAGGTGTACCTGATCTCTGCTGCAAACCACCAAAGGGTTTAGCTACAGCCACACAGACAGCCTGGCCTCATCCCTCGGCTCCTGATTTCTGCCTCTATGGCAGAGGAGGAATATTCAGATTTAAAGGGTAATCCAGCCTCATGGTGCTACTTGAGGCCATGGCAAAGCAGGACCCTGGGGTGCAGGAAGAATCACAAAGGCAAAACTTCACCGGAGCTTTCCAAGAAATGTCACCTGGGACTGTGAAGAGGTCAAGTTATAAACTGGGGCCCCTTGCAGAAAGGTGTGCAAAGGTGAGTGAAGACGTAAAAACCATGAGAAAGAAGAATGATTGTTGGAAGCAGAGGAAATCCATCTTGAAAAAGAAAGTTGAAATAATCTAGACAATTCCCTGCAACTATTACTGGATTTTTCCTTCACTCTTTGAAAGTTCAGTTCAAAGTAAAAGAAGTCCCTAGGTAGGCTTTCCTCTCTCTGAAGATTCTGTTTCATTTAAGAGCCCAGTTTGAGCAGCTCCAGTTGTGAGTTTCCAGTTTTTAGTGTTTTCCTGTGTTGACCCTGTCAGGCTCATTGCTCTTGCTTTATGAAGAGGATAGAAACAGTAAAGACAAAAAAAATTCCCAGCTAAGTTTTCTAAACATACCATATTGTGAAGAGGCATCTATCACCTCCTTTCTGTGCTAACAAGTTATTTTAAAAAGAAAGTGCTCTGGTGGAAGCAGATAAAAATTACACTTTTTAACTGTCTCACTTGTTACCACAGTGATTCTTGTATTTATGGGGGACATCTGCTGCAAAGAATGAAAAAATACTTCACTGTAGGCAAAGAACAGTCTGGAAACAAAATCATGTCTTAAAATCTAAACCTAAACTTTCTTTAAACTGTACTTCAGTTAAAAATAACAGCCAGGATTAGTAAATCAAACTATATTCCATCTGAAAATAATCAAACCAGAACAAGTCCAATAAGGGAAGTGAAAATGCAGCATTTAGAGCTTACAGGACAGGTTTAGGCTGCTTGAAGGGATAGCAGGAAGTGATCAGCCAGCTGAGGAGTGTGATTTCCTTTGCAAATAATTTCTAGGTGGAGATGTAGCCAGTGCTTTGTGTTCTGCTAAAGGCAGTAGCCAGAAGCAGGAAAACAAAAACAAAACAAACAAAAAGCCCAACAAACAAACAAAAAACCCCTCAACCAAACAAAAAACCAACCAAAACCAAAAAACCCACAAACAAATAAAAAACCAACCCCCCACACAAACAAACAAACAAACAAACCCAACCAAAAAAAGCCAAATAAACAGCCCCCCACAAACAACAACAACAGAAAACAAACAAACAAACAAACAATCAAACCACCTAGCCAGGAGCAGCATATAAAAAATTAACTATGACAAGGTAAGATAATTAGCAGATGCTATCAAGACAGAGTAACAGAGTGATAAGATGTGATTACAGACATCTTTAAGCCACTTCCAGGCCTCTCCCTTCTGGAGAAGTGGCTAGGAATGTATAGGTGGTTTCATTACATCCTCGCTTGTGGGCAGCCAAATCCAAGTCAAAACTGAGTGCAACCTCTCTCATTTTCCAGGAGAATGAGCAGAGGAGGGTATTCTCTTGCTCCCCCATCCTCACATCATACCTGCTGCACAAAGGAATGGAGGGGTATCGGAAGGATGTCACACAGATAACATGCTAGTATTTAGATTCTGAGAGAATCTGCTTGTGTAGGATGTACTTTACCTCACAGATTTAGTCATCGCCATCTAGCTAACAACTGATGTTAACTTATACTGAGCATTCAGTGGAACTCTCAAAGAGCTGTGTTTGCCCTAGAGTAGAAGCCCAGGTGGAAAAGCATGATTATGGCAGAGTACTGTAGCACAACAAGGGCAGAATTTGGAACGGAGCTGAGCTCATCCAGCTCCCAGCTTTGTCCTCTACCTGCAGAGCCACAACATTACATAGGAGTGTTTTGAACAAAAGACAATGCCCAGCCCTTGGAAGGGGACCCAAAATGTGGCTCAGTAAAGAGGAGATGAAAGGACAGCCTTCCATGCAAGGAGACTAACCTAGAGGGCAGTCAGGTTCTGAGACACAGATCAGTTTGGTTTAATGCATTCAAGCTTGCTGCCACTACAAACCCCAAAGCCTTTACCTTGGTCCACAGCTTATATGATGAACAATCTTCTCTGAGAAATACTAAATATGGTGTTTTCCACTTCTCAAGAACTGAACATTTTATGATACTGTAGACAGAAGGTAATATCAGTTATACATGTGTCATTTTATATGTGAACATCCCATGCAAACATATCCAAACTCCATCTTTATTATATACTGGCATCTAGAATGGAAATAAAAATCATACTTGGTCAAACACAAATGCAAGAGATAATGACTAAGGAACATTTTCAGGTTAGTCACACATAGCTACACATTGCTAGTGTTGCTATAAGTAGGCAAGAGACTTTCAAATAATACTGTACATATATATTTGGCTTTTAAAAATGACAGGAATTAAAGATTCCTCAATAGTAAATGGAACATAACTTTGTATCTGATGAGCTAGCATTGCAGAGAAAGTTTGATTTTCCTGTTTTTATTGGGTTTGTGCAAATCTTATCATTAACTATATTAGGTTAACATTTGGAGGTGTGTATTTTTAAATTAAAAAAAAAAAAAAAGTGCTGGCACAATGATGGCTGTTCTCAGAGATAAAACACATGCAGAACAAATTGACCATGGAAAGGAGTGCAGATTAGCAGAGGAAAGTATACTTCTGGTGATAATCAAGTGTATTTGTTTAATAAAAATACTTGCCACTATTACAATAATGACCTAAAGTTTTGAAGTGCTCATTTCCTCCCTGTACTGTTTGTCACTTCAGAAGGTGTGGATACTGTTGAGAACAGAAAAGATAAGAGCGATCACAGAGATTAAAGGAGAACTTCTCAGTCAGGGAGCCCAGCTGTGGTCAGTGGGACCACAGTGGGACCCTTCAGAAGGGAAGGAGCCCTGGCAGGACCTGGTGAGAAGCAGCTCTGGTAGGACTCATGTGGCAGGATGGTAGGCAGAGGCTCACTTAACAGGTTAACTTGCAGACAAAGTGTGTAAGATCCTGCATAAGTGATCTTTGTGGTGAGGTATCAAGGTGGTCTGCCATTGGCTTGAGAGGAGATTCAAGAAAGGGCACTCCAGAGGTTCAACTTTGAGGAGGGTCTGTCCTGCATGGGAAACAGTCTCAAAGAACACATCCACTGAACACGAACCTTGGTACTGCTATAAATCCTACTTGCGATTCTCTGACCTCTTAGCTCCTATGTAGCCAAACACTAGACCAGTCATTAATTTGGACCCTGAACAAGAAGTAAGCCACTTCTCTTTCTTCTCAAGTAATCCTTTCTATCTAGAGGTCTGACAGAAGGGCATTTGACAAACAGGGAAGCTTTGCGGAGAACCAAAACGCAGAGCTCCCCCATGTGCTGAGGCACTTGTGTTTAAGAACTTGACATGAGTTTAGTCCCTGCCCCCATGCCCAGCTGTATCCTAAGGAGATTCTAGAGCATCCAGAGCTGGCGGTGGACTGGCACCCCCCTTCAGCCTGGGTGAGACTGAGGGGAGACCTAGTTGCAATTAGAACTTCCTCACGAGGGGAAGAGGGGCGGCAACGCTGATCTCTTCTCTGGGGTGACAGGGTCTGGCCTGATGTTGTGTCAAGGATGGTTTAGGCTGGCTATCAGGAAAAGGTTCTTTCCCAGATGATGGCTGGGCACTGGAACAGGCTCCCCAGGGCAGCGGTCACAGCTTCAAGCCTGACAGAGCTCAAGAGGTGTTTGGACAATACTCTCAGGCACGTGGTGTGACTCTTGGGGGGGGGGGAGGGGGGGTGGTCCTGTGCAGGACCACGAGTTGGATTCTGACGATCCTCGTGGGGCCCTTCGAACTCAGCATATTCAGCGGTTCCGTGGCTCCCCACGCCCCTTCAGAACCGCACACCCGGCCCTCACCCAGCAGGACGCCCTCCTTTCAGCGTCCCTCACCGACGCCCCCGCCCTCCCCCCGCAGCCCCTCCCCCAGCGGGGGCGGGGCCGAGCCCCCTCCCCGCGCGCCCGCGGCCCCCGCCGTCACGTGGCTGCCGTGTCACGCCCGCCCCCCCCGCCCCCGAGTGTCCCGGGGCGCTCGGCGCCGCCGCTCCGCCCTTCGGCAGCGCCGCCGATCGCTCGGTGCGCGGCTCCCGGCACAGCCGCGCCGGCGTAGCGGGACGCGGGCGCTCCGTGAGGTGAGGGCGCGGCGCGGGTCTGTGCGCGCTCGGCGGCGGCGGGCGCCGTGAATGGGGCTTTGTGCGCGGCGCCCACCTGCTCCCGCCTCCGCCGCCCGGTGCGGGGGGCTCCGGGCGCTTCCCCGGCGGAGCCCGAGCGGGGAAACCTCTGAGGGGCGCCACGGGAGGGAACTTCTCCCTTCTCTTCGCCGCGCGCTGCCGGAGCGCCCCGTTTGTGCGGTGTGGAGGAGCGGGGAGCAGCGGGGGGACGCAGCCCGTGAGTCGCTGCCGCTTGACTGTTTATTTGCGTTTACTCTGTAGTTTGTATTTTGTTTGCTTTGTTTTGTTTTCTTCTCAAGATGCGTGGCGGGCAGTGACAGCTGCCCGCGGGGGTGAGGGATGGCACCGCCGGTTCACTGCCCCGCACCCCTGCCAGAGGCGTCTCCGCGGGTCCCTCGGCCCGCAGCGGTGCCGCCCGAGCCGTCCCGCCGTCGGGGGTCTCTGGCAGCGCGGGTCCGGCTGAGCCCCGACAGCGGCAGTGCCGGTCCCGGGGCGCCCTGATGGGAGTCGGATTCTCCCCCGGGGGTACCCTCAGAGCCCTTCCTCCGACCAGAAGAGTTGCACCGGCCGTCCCGGTGCGCCCCCCGGGGGCTTGGTGAGAGCCCGTGGAGGGCAGCGTCGCTGCCGGGTTCCCCCAGTCCCCACGCTCCGCTGCCGGCCGCGGATCCTCGTACCCCGCGGGCGCGCAGGGAGCTGCGCCTTCCTTAGCAGCGCAGGTTTAAAAGATCGAAATTTTCTGTTGCTGTTAAAAAATAAATTAAAAAAAAAAAAAAAAAAAAAGTAGCCTGCTTTAGGAAGATCATCGAATTTAATCGGGAACCTGTGCTTCTAACTTCTCACAGGGCATGCGAAAGATTTATCTTCCTCTTGCCCAGCGTTTGGCGGCACAAGCCTTCTGCAGTCTGCTGCTGCCACTTGTGACATTCTTGACTTTATCCTTGTGAAAAGAGTATGCTTTAACAGCGTTGCAGGATCTCTAACGAATTCTCCTATTTGCTTCTGCAATGAGTATGAATGTGCTTACTACAGCACTGCTATAAAACACTTGCTCTACTGCTGCTTTCATAGAAGCTGTATTCTCTTTTTTCCTTTTTCTTCTCCTCTGTCCCAGCAGGTTGTAGATTAGCTGTGTCATTAATATATATAATAAATGCCAAAAATGACACATACATCATGTTACAAAGGTTTTCTGGTGTCCAGGATTAACTAGGAGTAACTGGATTTAGTAAATATCTGTCAATGACCAAAGGCTCTTGTCTTGGGACACTCATGGAAAGCTGTCAATGAGATTTTATTTACTAATAGAAGAATTGCGCAACATCCATATGAACCAGAGTGAAAGAGCATTTTGAGTAGAACAGAGTTCTACTCATATGCATCATATGAGTTCAGGGTTCCCTTGATTTGAAGCCAGTAAGTCACTGTGCAGTAGCAAGCACCCATCCTTCCAGTCTCTAAGAATGTTAGCCCTCTGCTATTCTCTTCCCATTCCAAGAGTGCATCTGCTACCAAAGCAATAAAATGCTACCTCCTCCCCTCTGTTTCCCTGAACCAAGAGATAGATGGATAACATCAAGTGAAGAAGAGACTAAGATGGGAGGCTGCTCATCTCATGATGTGATGTAAGCATTTCATCACTTGCTTGCCTCATCTCTTTTTTCTTTCTGTATGTTCAGTTTTCCTTCTCCCTCTCTCTGATGACTTCATGCCTTTTTTGAGGGAGAAGCGTGAAAGCTAGTTCTTGTGTAAGATGTTAGTAATTTCTAAATCCTGCTGCAACAATACCCTAATCCCATTCCTTTTGGGAGCTGATTGTATTCTAGTTCTTTTTGCACAAGGATAGTGCTTGAAATAAATATAGAGGGGAAAAAACCCAACCAAACAAAAACAGACAAACAAACAAAACAAAAACAAGCTAACAAAAAGCACCCCTCAAAACCAAGGGAAACTAGAACAAATAAATTCAAAGCTTTAGTGCCTTGCTTAACAGCCAATGTAGTAGAAAAATTTTAGTAGTACTAAAAATTCTGAGGTAGAGGGACATCAATCTATAACATCTTCTGGGGTTATAGGTTTGAGCAGCTGGCTCCTGCTGTGTGTGTACCTCTTACATGTCTGAGAAGCCTGCCCGCTTGCCAGCATTTTTTGGAGCTGCTGTCTAGGTGCCTGCAGGTGATAGCTCTGTATTTGATGTAGCTTGGGCTTTGCTTTCAGAGTTGTCAATCCTGGCTGCTCCTTGTATTTAGAGTCATCTGATTGTGGGCTTTTAGGGTTCAGAGGAAGTAATGCTAACAGGTATAATTCTAGTAATATGTTAGAGCAGAGTTTGTCACTGTCCAGCTGCCAGGGACATGTCAGTCTGCTGAACTCTGGGTGCCACTGAAGCTCTCACTGGCACTTTGGACTAGCTGACAGTTCAGGTACTTGCCAAGGACTGCGGGAGTGGAAGCAGTGAAGGAATGCATCCTTCGCTTGTGTTGAGATCCTGAACAAGATGGCCAGGATCACCTGGAGATGATGGTGGTGATCTGTGTGCTGAACTTCAGATGGTCACATCTTAGGGAACGCCTCATGGTTAGTGCCTTTTCCTGGGACATTTTAGGTCTTTACAAGTCTGTCCTCTGCAAATAGAACTTGCATTTTAGATAAATGCTTTAGTAACTCATTTACATTTTCTAAAGCTGTCATAGTCCTCTTTTGGTTTTTTGCCTGGAAGCTGTTGCCAGTACTGAAAATACTGTAAAACAAGATGTGTCTTATTTTTTTTGCCCTCCCACATGAATCTGCTGGGGGAATGGGTGGAGGAGAGGGAAAGGAAAATTTGTCCAGTCATTACAACACAAAAAGAATTTGTATGCTGGTCTGCCTGTGACTCTGTAACTTCAGTAGTTGAGGATGTTCTGTTTCTTTTCTCATAACTTTTGGGAGGCAGGGATCTACTGTTCTTGAAGATGTCTGACTTCCCATAGGCACTTTGGAACACCCTGAAACATCTCTGCAGAGTTTTGACACTTGAGTGCTTTCTGAGGTCCTTGTTTAGAACTACTTGCCTGAGAGACCAGCGTGTTAACTCTAAGGGATATGTGAAGATTTGTAAGTCCGTGAAGGCTGGGAGAAGTATCTTAAACACTGTATCTTCTTCTCCCATATTTATACAGCACATAGTGCTGCTGCTATTGAATATAAATTTCAAAAACCTGAATAAAGTCAGAAAAAAAATCACTTGCATATCATTAAGATCACAGAATCACAGAATGGCAGAGGTTTGAAAGAACCTCTTGAGATCATCTAATCCAACCTCTCTCCAAAGCAGGTTCAGCTAGAACAGGTTACACAAGATCATGATCAGGAAGGTTTTGAATATTTCCAGAAAAGAAGATACCACAGCCTCTCTGGGCAGCCTGCTCCAGTGCTGTCACCCTCAAAGTAAAGAGGTTCTTCCTCTTATTTAGACGGAATTTCCCGTGTTACAGGTTATGCTTGTTTCTCCTTGTCCTGTCACTGGGCATGCCTGAAAACTGTCTGACCCCATCCTCCTGACACATATCTTTAAGATATTTGTAAGCATCCCCTCTCAGTCATCTCTTCTCCAGAACAAACAAACTGAGCTTTCTTAGCCTATCCTCATGAGGGAGATGGTCCAATTCCCTAACCATTTGTGTCCCTCCACTGTACCCTCTCCAGAAGTTCCTTGCCTTTCTTGAGTGAGGGAGCCTGGAATTGGGCACAATACTCCAGATATATATGGCCTCACCATAACTGAGCAGAGGAGCCTCCTTCAGCATGTCGTCCGCGCTATTCCCAAAGCACCTCATGATACCATTGGACTTCTTGGCCACAGAGACATACTGCTGGCTTGTATTTAACTTGTCCACTAGGACTCCAAGTTTTTCTGGATGGAGCTGGATTTCAGCAGATTAACCCCTAGCCTGTGTTGGTCCCTGAACTGCAGCACCCCACACCTGCCTTTGTTAATTCATGAGTTTCTTCTCTGCCCAGCTCTCTAGCCTGTCTGGCTCTAGTTGAATGGCAGCATAGATACCATTCCACAAATATAATTTACCAAATGTAGGTGTTAATCTTGCTGATGTTCTGCTAGTTTATAGCATTGAAAGTCTTCCAGAATAGAAAATACCTGAATTTTTAGTACTTTTTGGTGAAGCTTGGAAACACATGAAACTACTTTTGAATAATGTTAAAAAAAGATGCTCAGTTTTCATCAGCTAAAGTATTTACTCAAGAGCTTGGTAGCTGAGATGGGGAGCTGTATTACCAGCACAGTCTCCGAAGATATTTCTAGATTCAAGTAGTTTCCAGTAGGATACCCTTCCAATGTGTTTATGTGAGTTGGCTTGTCAGGTGTCTTAGGTAAATTGCTTTGATGTTCCTGTCTTTCTAATTCCATCCCAGATGTGTGACTACTCTGCCTTAGGATGTTTCAGAATATTAATCCATAAAGTCATGGATATATCTCTTCATAGATTTAATGTTGCAGCTGTACAGTTTGTTGTGTTTGATGATTCTGAAGAACAGAATTGAGTTGAAAGGTTGTTAACAGAATACTAGGAAGGAAGTATAAACAAGTACTAGCTGTTGTTTTCCATGTGGGCTTCTCATTTAAGAACTGACATTTCAGGAGTGGGACTCTAAGGCATTTTTCAGAAAACTATTGCTAATTGTAGCTAGGTGCTTTATTTCCAGCCTTATCCAGTTGAACTGAATATTGAACATAGAGTCTTCAGGACTGGAACGTATCTTATGTATGATAAAACTAAAGAAGATGGTCTCAAAATTAGGGTCGTGCAAGGGTATGTGTGTATGTTTGTTTTAGAGACAGGAAAATTGAAGGCAGAGAAAGAGCATCAGTGTGTCCCAGTTCATGCAACAAGTCTTTTCTCTTTAGCTGTATCTGGATGGGTGTTGATATACACTTCCAGACAAAAGAACAGGAGTGGGACTGGAATAAAGTCGTATATAAGGAGTGAACGACAAATTTACCTGGACTTAATTTGAGTTAGAATTTTGCCTGGAGTCCTGTCTAATATGCCCAGTAAATCAGGGCAGTTTCACATTTTGATATTTCTCTAACCTGCTCCTGTTCATTGTGTGTAAGTTCTTGCTGGTGCTAGTTTTCTTCTGGCTGTCTAGAACTGCATTTGAATACACTGTTTAAACAAACTGTGTATCCCCACATTGATCATTTTGCCTGGGTTTATATTGGCTGTATGGCATTCTCAGAGGTTGGTACTGTTTCAGCTGAATCCATTAAAAGAAAATTCAACATCTGCAAATTCTGAATATCAAAGGAAGTGTAAGAGTAAAGAGTTGATACAAAGGGTCCTGGAGAGAGGAGTGAGAGCTGTAGATTTGTAGTGTTGCAATAATCTATGGCCCTCTAACTTCTGGGCTCAGATGCTTGAATTTGTACAGTTCAGCACATCCTTGCCAGTGATTTGTGAGCAGATAGAGGGAATGCACTAGGTTTCCCAAGGCCCTTGCTATCTCTGGTGTCTGATTCTGTTTAGAGTGGGATTAAGTGTATATAAATCACTCCCACTCTTGCGTAGCACTTTTGCTTCTCAGCGCATTTTTCAGTGTGTTTTCATTAGTAAGTAATAGTAGATTAACCAAGCCAAGAATTATTTGTCTTTATAGGTAATACTGAGTTTATAAAATTCTGCTCCATTTGACTTTTCCTATGACAGGAGGGTAGGTTACTCAAGATGGAAAAACTGAGTTGTGCTGATAAAAAGAGTGGGGAAATGTTCCTGTAGCTTTTGGTCTGTAGCATCATACATGCTTCTCTGATTTGGCCTGACAAATGGAAGAATGTGCTCAGCTGGATGGAAATAGGAAATAGTCAGAGGAGGTGGAGTGTTGGGTGGATTTTTTTTAAGGACAGAGTGGGCTTGCTGCATTTATGTGGGAGCAGCCAAAGAGGCTGAGCCATGGCTAATGCCTCCAGGCAGTACTGTGACTTTGGCAGTGTTCAAGAGCAGCTTGGGTTGGAGCATATTCTTGGTGTTGGAGGATAGGTCAGAGAAACTCAGGGACGTGAAGCATTTATGAAGTTGAATACTGAAGGTGATCAGCAGAAGGGATGCATTAGTGTTGCTGACTCTGGCTGCTTTGCAGAGCTGCTAGGCTGTGGTTCTGGGTCAGAGCTGGGCTTGTGGTTTAGAAAGTGATTTATCCAGAAGGTAAATGTTGGTGTGCTTTGGGGGAAGATGCTTCCGGGGCCCCTTATTTTCCCCATGAGAGTAGGTGTAGTCACACAAAGGAGTCTGTAAGTGTAGAGCAGCAGCAGGAGTACTCTTTCACACTCCAGACCCTTTTTTTCATTTCCCCCACACCTCCACGTGTGTTGCCAGATCTTGCCTAGAGTCTGTACAATTTTCCTGTAAGCTTTCAAGGTTAAAAAAGTTTTTTTTTAGAGTGTTTTTGGGAGGGGAAGGGGAAATGAGTTGAAAATTAGTCATGCTTTGCTGCAAAAGTGCTGTGTGTGAGCTGGAGGCTTCTTACGGTGTTCTGAAAGTTGTCTAAGATTTTTGACACCTAAATTAATTGAATTCAGCACTTTTCAGTGAGGAGTGACTCATTAGCGTGACCGCTGTGCAAAATATATGGTTTCACTGTAAACTTCCAGTTTTGCTTAGGGAAACTAAGTATTTTTCTTGTTGCATCAGTGCATTTTGGCCCGCTCAAGGAGTTAATTGTAACATTGTTTGAAAGGCCTTGCTCTGATTTTAATGCAATTTAATGAAAGGGAAAAAAAATGTCAGTATTGTTGTTTACTGTGGTTTGCACAAATCTCACTATAAATCAGTGGAGAAGATTATCCTAATCTGTTTCCTACATTTAAACCTAAAGATTGTATTGTGTATTAAAACACACTTGCAATGAAATTATTGAGGCCAAAGATTACCACCACTTTAATGTCTATTGTTTTAGCTAGATAGGTTTACCACCTACCTAAGGATGTTTTTTTTGTGGCTTGTATTCCTCAGGGCTGTTTCATGACATTATGCTAAAGGAAGATGAGATGGAGGACTGGATATTTAATTTTGGAGCTAGTGGTTAAAAGCATGTGATCAGATTAGCTGTTGAGAATTCCTGGAGTTAAGCACTTACCTGCTGCTGTCTTGCTATAAAATGACAGCATTCAGTATTTATTACCACATTCGTTCTGAAAGCAGAGAAATGCCACTATTAGTAGAGATTGCTTCTTGTTAATACCTGTGATTTGTTGCAGAAATATTGTTTTGAAGTGTCCTGATGCTCCCTGGTGAATTTCTAGTAGTCACTTCCTATCTTGTAAAACAGGAGAATAATATTAATGGTGCTTCCTTTATCCCCCCTCTGGCAAATGATCAGTTGTCATAAAGCTCTGCTGAATTAGGATGCTGACCTCTTTTTGCATCAATTCCAATAATTACACCCTTCGAGAGGGGACTTGCTCCTTTAAACAGGGACAAGAAAAGGCAGCCCTTACCACTTCTTGCATTTTTATCTCTGCAGTTGAAGGATTATGGGCATTGTGATGAACAAACTCTAATCTTAATGTTTGGAAAAAAATGCAGAAAAAATACAGAAAAAACCCCACACTAAGCTTGGGAATGCTGTTTTTGTGAGTTTGAGCATGTTTTTTTAATTATATTGAGGATTTGAGTTTCACATTCAGTATATAAAATATGCTTCTTCCTTTCTCACAAGAGGGAGAGTAGTGTATTAGGAGTGCATGCAAAACTTGTTAATTAGAATGCCCTACAGGTTCCTCAGAGAAGAGGGTCCAGCTTTGCAGCTGCTCCATGTACCTACAAGGAGTTTCCATCTCTCCCCCAGCCTTGTAGTTGAGCACTTTGTCTTCCTTGGGAGCTATAATAAATCTTTTTTCCATGGGAGCCAAAAATGAAGACAGCCTACAGCAGACAATTCTTTGGCAATCTGTATGTGAGGAAAGATTTCTTGTTTTCAATTCCCTGTGCACGGAATTTATTTATACTTTATTAACTGGTCCAGTTAAGCAATTTACTTTTTTTAGTCAGAGTATATTTAAGTTATAAAATACAAGGTCCTATTGAGTCTTGGGTTTTGTGGGATACTGTATAATATTTCACATCTTTAAAGTTTCTTTACATTGTTGGGTTTTTTTCATAAAAGTTTGGGGGTTGTTTGGTTTGATTTGGTTTTTTTTTTAACTGGTGTGGTATGTAAAGAAAACCATGTGAGTAATGGTATTTGTCTTGTCTGCACCTTGGCATTTACAGATCTCATCATCCTTGATGTTACTAGAGGAGAATTTAGGAGATTGTTGGGCTCTTGCTGAGGTTCAGGCTCCTTTCCAGTGCAGGTTATGACAGCTGTTGTTCAGCTTTCTCAAAAGTTTGGGTAAATGTAGCAGAAACAAAAGTTTACACTTTTCTCAGAGCAGTCTAAAATAATTCCCTTTTTTTTTTTTTTTTTTTTTTTTTTTCTCTTTTCCCTATTCCATCCAGGAAAAAGCTCAGAAATTTTCACCTAGGTCAGGAAGGGAAAAGATTCTGAAAGATTCTGCAAAATCCGTTTTTCCTTTTTTCTTTTTGCCTGCTAAAGAATTAATGAAAATGCCACAAACCCATTCTCCTTCTGTTTAAATGCAAGTATTTTGAATTAAACCCCTTTTTCCTATACCTGTATGTAGTCAGGGATCTGACATGGCTTGAAAATGGCTGCTTAATTAGACTTAGAGTAATTTAATTAAATTTAATAATTTTTTAAACAACTTACAGAATTACCCCATTCAGATTACCTACTGCTATCTGCTGGAGAGGTGTAGTCTGTGGGAAATGTGTTTACGTGTATATAGTGTATGGGATATTTTTTGGTTTAGGTTTTTTGTGGGTTTTTTGTGGTTTTTTTTGTTGTTGTTGTTTTTGTTTTGCTTTTGTTTTGTTTGGTTTTTTTTTTTTTGTTTGGGTTTTTTTTTTTTTTTTGTTTTTGTTTTGGTTTGGTTTTTTTTGGTGGTGGTTTTTGTTTTTTTTTTAAAGAAATGTACTTGAGTTTGTCTTAAATGGCTGTCAGATAAATAAGGGGTTGAGCTAAATAACCTGTTTATTTAGCACTGATTGCTATTCCTGAATGCTAGCTAGGGTTGTATTTTGTGGAAGCATTCATATACATATATATTCTACTAACAGTGTGCTGTGTAGTTGGATTTTTAAAACTCCTAGTAGAGTCATCATGCAGAACATAGCGACTTGCCTTTAATAATGAGATGTACTTCTATGAAACAACAGAATCTCACTTTGCTTATCAAACTGTAATCTACTGTTTCTGAAGAGTGATGTGAAACAGAGTGACCCTGCATGACCCCTTTGAATTTATGCTTCAGTCCCTATTTCAGTTATTTATTTATCTGACTAGACTTGTAAAACTTTTTCTACTTCTTTTTTCTGGGGTGGAGAGAGGAAGTTTATACAGCTGAACATCCTTAACTTTAAAATGTTCCTTCAGAAGGAATTTGTATAACAGCTGAAATTTGTACATGAAAGCAACTAACTCTTTCAGTTAGCATACTAGTAAAACTAGAAACGTGGAACATTTTTATCTAGGTGCATTTGCCAGTCCAGATGTTGCTCTCTCATTAAGATTTTCTGCTGTGCTCTAGGAAAAAGCACGTTGCCATGCTATTTTACTGTACTGTTCACCATTGTGTTGGATTGGCAACGTGATATCATTGAAGCTTTCTGTAGGAAACTTTGCTCTAGACACTCACTTTCCTCTGTGAGAGTTTGCAGCTTGTCTGTTAGGTTAGTTTTATATGTTTGTTCAACTGCTGCTTTCCTTCATATGAAAGGGAGGAAGGGGGAACACGACTGTGATAGTGTACTGCCAAGTTACAAGCTGCTATGGCTCTTAAAAACCCACATACAGTTCCTTATGGGGAAGAATCCAAAGCAATTCTTCTGGCAGTAACCTCTGTCTTGCTCAGGCGATTCTGTCAGTATACTATGTTGTGTTGAGCTATCCTAGTATGTGTCCTGCATGGTTGAAATACAATTTAGAGTTTGGTTAGTGGTAAGACTTGTGCGTAGAATAATGGTGGTACTTCTGCTACCCAGTGCAGACCCACGGTGATAGGATGGTGGAGTTTTAATGAATTACTTTGCATGCTTAATTATGATTTTGACACTTTACAAATGACTGTCCCGATGATAATATTAAAATACACAGTGGTCAGTGGAATCTGCTCGTATATGAACGTATTGGTGATCTAAATATGTGGAGATGTAGTTACTGTAACCTGATACACAGCTTAGTTTCTGGTAAACGTTTGTTGTGTTGTTCAGTGGTCAGATTCAGGCTTACTACTAAGTTTAGCGAAACAGTTTCCCTTAGGTGTCTGTTAATCTTTTTTAGAGCTTGAGGGCTAAATCCTCAAAGAGTGATAGAGGTATGCAAATTCAGTTGTGACTTGCCTGCCAGTAAACTGAATGGCATCCAGTTGGAATCTTACTTTCTTTCTTTTTTGTTTAGATATTGAAGAAGAGTAAAAAGCCCCTCAAAGGTTTCGAAGGTTGAATGTGATCAGAATGAAGAGCTTAAAAGCAAAGTTCAGGAAGAGTGACGTAAGTACTTCTGCTCAGTTTGCTGGTTTTCATGCTGGAAACAAGTTCTTCACTCCCACCTTGATAAGCTTGTAGGTTAATGAATTACAGAGAAGAAAGCACAAAGGCAACAGCTGAGTACAGTACGGAGTAGACTGTTTCTATTTGTAGAGCCATTATCTGTTATGCAAATTAACAGTATTTTACTACCTTAGTCCCCATAGGTGAATCATACACATGTCTGTGGGGTCTGCAGAACTTCTGTTAGATTATGCTGGTGCCGAGACTGGAACTTTGTTCCAGGTTTAGGATTAAGCCTTGTAAGGACTTTACAACCCAATTATATTTCTGTCCAAGCCTAATACTGTTCTTATCAGTGTGGTGTTTGAGCACTTAACGTAATGTCTCCCCAGTCTGTGGCAGGGTTTCTTTGTCAGCAAGAATATGGGAACCAGCTGAGCAATTAGGGCAGCTGTGGTTTATCAGTTCTAGTGCGAGAGGAGGGGTGGATATGAGGATTGAGCAGTGGGGAAGAAAGACATAAATGTGGAGGTTCTCAGGAGAATCTCCAGAACAGCATTTAGACATGTTAGGTTGCACATAATCTTGCTTGCTGTAGAAGTATTGATGGAGACCCAAACTTCTACATTTAAGTAAGCAATACTTCCCTTGGAGGAGTGGTACTGCTGTAGTCTAGTTCTGTTCTTGTCCTTCTGTTCCTACTACTACTCATTCCAGATTTTTTTGTTGCTAATAAAAAGTCTGTGAAATAGGTGCTTCTGTTTAATTGACTTTCCAGATATGGTGTGGAATTTGTAATGAATATTCATGGTCTGTGAAGAATGTAATGTTTCATTCTTCATCCTAAATTTTTGTACCCTTTTGAAAAAAGTGATGTATTGTTTGTCATTGCCAATTTGCATGGGGTCCTGGGGCAGGCATGGTGGATTAAGATGCTGAGATTTGAAAATGGCGTGTCTTGAGGAGTTTTGGTGTTCAGGAGCAAAGTTACACAGTGCACTCAGTGGGTGCATGGCACACCATTAGAGTAATGTGTTTTTAGCCAGCCTGTAGTGCATGTCAGTAGCAGAAGGTAGAGTTACTGTTGTGGTGTAACCTTCAGATGTGCTGGCTACTGCTCAGAAAGTGTTTTGAGCTGTAGGTTAGCATTTGGTGCAGCTGCTGAATTGGTGTCCTTGCAGCAGCACTGGTGGATGCTTTGCTCCTTCAGTTTAGCAAGAGGTATTTCTTAAAAGACTGTCTCTAAAACCAAGCTAAATATGTAAACCAACCTTTGCTTTCTAGAATATCTAAAATATTCCAGAAATATTCTAATTTTGGGTGCAGAGGGAAACACTTTTCACTACATAAGCAGTGTTTGGTTTTGCTGGTCACCAGACTGAATCAAGCAGTGGCACAGTGGCATGTGCCACTTCACAACAAAAAAAAATAATATCACAAGTCTTCGGTGTCCTGTCTCAGTGAACTTGCCTTTCAGTTTAGAACTGCTGGAGTTCTGTGGTCAGATGTTGCTTCTCCTGTTGCAACGAGCAGCAGCAATTGCTATTTTGAGTCCTCCCACGCCACTAAAACTTTTAATAGGCATCTGCTTGGGTAACGAGCAGTCCGTTGGCTAATACGTGAACACACTTGGAAGTTAGGTGTGCCCATGTGTTAGGATGACTTCATTTACACTTTTATGCTGCTTGGCTGGGCAGCTGCTCTAGAACAAAGGCTAAGTGACGTGTGATGAAACTAGACCTTGCTGTAGGAGTTCAGCCACTGTCATAAATTGGACTAGTTCACTTACTCCTTACTTATCTGCCCCTGATAACTTTTATGCGCCTCTCCCCAAAATCAAGGGCAGTCTGAATGTAATTGCTGTTTTGATACTACTGCTGTCTACTCACTGGAGACAAGGTTGACCACAAAGGATTTTTCAGATACCTAAAATTTAGATATGCAGCTCCAAGAGCACAACATCTAAATCCACGACAGTCTGGTTTCCTCTGTTTTGAAGCCAAGCCTTAAGGGCATAATTCAAGGCAACCAACAGGAGCTGTCCTATATTTTCTGCAAGATAAGCAAGGAAAATTATTCTTCTCTTCAGTTTCCAGAAGCTGCTCTTAGTTACAGTTTTTGAGGAGGAGGAAAAGGATGTCTTTTTAATGAGAAGTAGTTGGTTGTATTTGTATCTCAGTTTCTAAGACGTGGAAACCACTCTTGGATTGGAGATGAGGGCAAAGTCAGAAGGGATGGACTGAGCATTTTTCATTCCTCTCTAAAAGAAATCTTTAATGTATTGTATTTTAGAACTGAAGATATCTTGGGATAAGGAAGAGTACCCTTCTTTGTAACCTCATTGTTAGCATTAAATAATAAGGATGGGGTAGAGTAGGAGGCAAATCTTCAAGATGTGCATGAGAAACAGGAATTACAAATACTTCTCCAGCAGTAGGACTGATAACATAAAACTCAGTGCCAGAATGAAGACCACGACAGAAGTTTCACTGATGTATTGAAGCTCTTTAGGCTTTCCTGCAGGGGCTGAATTGAAAATGAGTATAACTGCTGATATTCAAGTATATTTCTTGGTGTCCCTGCCAGAGGGCATTGCTTTGGTGCTCAAATGACACCCAGTCTTTATCCTTGTGAAAGACATGGCCCTGCTCCCTCTGTTTTCACATCTACTCTTCTCATTTTGAAGGGTATCTGGCCTTGCACTGAGCCAGGTCAAGGACAAGAAGTGATGGAAAATACTTGGTGGGGTGAGTGTCAGATGGGTAACTCTCTGCTCTGTGTTACTGTAGGGTCAACTCTGGGAGGAATGGTGGAAGTAGGAGGAAGAGCAGGACATCCCTTTCTCCTGTTGTTGCTTGGTTTAGTTCCATTGTCAGATGGAGAATTGGCTCAAAAAGCACAAGTGTGTGCATGCAAGCAAAGGAGTTGCAAGAACACACAAGTAAATAAGGCTGCTAATTTAAATATTTAGCAGGATTGATATAGTCCACAGCTGAGAGATGTCAGTGTGACTCTCAGATGGAAGAGAGACTCCTCACTTCATGCTTTTGCTGTATCCCTGTATTTCACCTGATTTACTGTGTGTGAAGCCAGCCCCATTAACTGGAGAATCCTTTGTCCTTGACACACTTAATCGCTGTGAAATCTTTCCTGAGGGTGACTGTTGCCATGTGAACACATGTACTTGGAGAGAAGGAATGAGATTTATCGCTCTGTCACAAATGACTATTGTCAAAGCATGATACGTAGTCACAGGAGGATGCTTGTAGACTGAACAATCTGAACACGGTGCCTGGAATTGCCAAGACTGGAAGCTAAGCAGTAGATGTGCACACTTAAAGAATGTGTAGACAACAGAAACCGCAATCATATCTTGACAAAGCAGCAAGTCTCTTCTGTCTGAGAAGCTGTATTTTCTCTAATCTCTTATTCCTTATTAGCAGACTCAAAACCTACCACTAAACACATAAAAGCTGACCACCTAAAAGGATGACCATTTTAATTGTTGTTAGAGGCCATCACAAGTAACACTTGAAAAAGTTGCTGTAGTAATTCTAGGAACTATCACTTCAGAGCTGAATTTATTTATATACACAATCCATAGTTTATTCACACAGTGGAAAATGAGTGTCGCTACCCATTAAGACAGAAGTTCATTGTAGTTTCTGCTTAGAAGAGCAGATTTTGACAAATTGCAATTAAAAATACAGCTACTTATGTCTTATTAGGCCTCTATTATTTGAGATTGGAGTGTTTTCTGTAGTAACTAGTCAGTTTGTGGCCTGACTTCAAAAGCATCTAGAATCTTAAACAGTGGCAAAGTGGATTTTTAAATGTGTGAAGATTAAGCATGTCTAAGCATGTTTTGCCTGTTTCTTAAATATGACCAGATGCTCGTCAACATTTTCAGGCACCTACACATATTTAAGTATCTAGCTCTTTGTTACTAGGATGATGTAAGTGCCTAAGTGGTTTGTTCAGGTAGATTGGCTTTTAACCATGTTCTTAGTTACTCTAGAAAAGGCATATTGTGTGAAGGCTCTGAGAGTTTTAATTGTTTTCACTGTCGTAAGTCTGTAGTCAAAAAGTTTTAGGACCCTTTTCTCTAAGTATTGAAGATCATCTAAAAAACACGTACTGCAATTTGACAGAGACCAGTTTTCTTCTAATTGCTGTCTTGTTGAATGGACAAGAAGATTATAATTGGGATTTGTTTCCAAATATCCTCAATACTGAATAATTTAAATAGTAGAGTGTCTTTTAAAATTGAAAATTGACTGTGCAGTTCAGCAGAAAAAGTACCTGTTGTCAGATGCAGGGCCAGGACAGGCTGGGATTCCACAGTGCTACTTAGCAACTTTAAATTCTGGTATTTCTGGAAATGCCTATTTGTTTTACTATTACCTGGGCATTGAGAAATTTGCAGTTTTAATGAAAATTTCTGCTTTTTGGTCTTTGCTGTAATCATTATTCCATAAATCTCAAAGGATGAGGAAGTTAGGTATGTAGTAGTGTAAAATCTCAGTCTTAATCTAGACATTATGCTAATTAAGGCTTGGCATTTCTTTTTAATTCCAAGTGTTTGAAATAGTGAGTTTACATTTAGCAGTTTTTAAAGTATGAAAGGCTAAACTAGTTGGGGGTTTGGAATGGAAAGATTGCTGGGATACATTCAGTTAAAATCTGTGTTCTTGTGTGTTCTGGGCTGAATGTGTGGGAGAACAAAATTTGGGTGGGGCAACTTGAATAGTAATAAAACAGGATCTCCTGCAAACAGCTCTTAAATTGCTTGGTCCACTGAAAGCTAAAATTAAAAGGAGGAGAAAAAGAATGTCTCCTAAAAAGGAGCATGAGATGGAAATTTGCAGTATCTGCTTTGTACATACATACTTTATTTCATGGTAATTGTGACAAAAACACCCTCCATATGGAAAGCTCTCTCTGGCAAAAATGTGAAATGGCAGTGTTGTTTGACCATTGTACATAATTATTTAGAAAATTAACTACTGAAGCTTGCTTTTATTTCAGTATCCTGCTTTTATTGTGTGTTGGATTGAATCAGCCTAAAACACATCGTTGTGACTGTAGATTATTTAGAAATCATTTAGAATTATTTAGAAAATTAACTACTGAAGCTTGCTTTTATTTCAGTATCCTGCCTTTATTGTGTGTTGGATTGAATCAACGTGAAACACATCATTGTGACTGTAGCTTTTGCTCAGTTTACTGTGTTCTTCAGTAGTAATCTTTGATTCCAATATACAATGTGATGGAAGGTTTGATCTCTTGAGCGTACAGGTTGGCCTCAACCAATTCTTCTTGGGAATGGAAAATTGAACCACCTTTCCCTCTTGAAATAGGTGCTGTGGTTCCTGATTTTCCTTCCCTGTGGTAGGAGTCTAGGGTTTTACCTTCCACCCCATGTTCTGCTATTTGGCTTCTTGCCTCCAGTTCTGGACAGCATAAGGCTCTGCTCTACTCAGCTTGCTCTGCCTTTTCCAGGAAAGAGATTAAGCACATTCTATTAGAGTAAGACCTGCTGCTTGTTCCAGTCAGTTCAGGATGAACCTCTTGCCATCAGGTAGTGTATTTTCTTTTTTATCGACAATAGGAATGTCCTCAGAGTACATATAAAATTATTTTATTCAGGCGAGCTGTAATTCTGGTGTGCAGGAGCTCTCTGTGAGGGGCCCAAAAGTTATGTAGCATCTCTTTTAATGGTGAAAAGAAAATGTAATGGAGAAGACAAGCGAAGACTGACAAATAAGGGTATGGGGAAACAGAAGGGAAGCAAGAAGGTCTGAAAGGGGGAGAAAGGAGGGACAGTTGAGGAGTCAGAGTTACTATTTTAGAAACTGTTCTGTGAGAAGGAGTAACTGGGCTGCTGTGGGTTGCCTGTTGGTTATCTGTCTCTGGATGGGAAAGTACGAAAAGTGTTTAAGGCTAAATAACTTGCCGATATTTTGTAAACAACCTGCAGCATCTCCAAACGTTTGAGACAGAAAGGAGAGGGAATTGGTTAAATGAGAACTGTGCTGTGGTGTTTGGAATTACAGTAGACAGACCTGGGTTGGAGTTAGTTTACTTTGAATAAACATATGGTTATTTCCTTAAGCAGGGTTATAAAATGGGAGTGAGTAGGAAGAAGAAAGGCAAATTGGCATATACAAGCTGGAGAAAACTAGTATTTTTTAAATCTCTTGGTAACAAGAAAGGAGTCTTTTTGTGTAGAAACATTTCTTTTGTGTCCCTTTAAAGAGAGCACGAAAGTTCAAAGGCTTTGCAATTTTGGAAGAGTTGGAAAAATGGCATTTGTAATTCTTTCATTTATTTGTTTATCTTTAGTAAGATTTAAATGTAAAGTAAAATAATTTTTAAAATTACAGATGAGCAGGCTGTGTGTCCTTACTGTGGTACACTATATCCTCTCTTTTTGGCACTGCTTGTGCTTGATATGATATGAAGTTGTCTGTTAAAACTCGTGTGAAGAAGAGGATTTTAAGGAATGGCCCAGTCTTTGTGTTTGAAGGCTTTTGTCTTGTCTTTTGTTGTTAGTAAAGACGGTTTGCTGTGAATATCTGCTGTAATATTATCTAGTGAATAGAACACCCATGCGCTTTATTTTAATGTAGATTTGAGCCTTTTTTATTATGTGCTTATATTTTGATACACTGTGAATGATACAAGCAGACAACAAATGCTAAGGAGTGAGCCAGACTTAAAGAGGTATATTAACACCTTATTCCAGCAATGTGTTCTAGTGCTGTTCTTCAGGATGCTGTTCTGATGGTGTGTAGTCAAGGCAAATATCCAGTATAAGGGACACATCAAGCCCTTTTTTGCTTCCTTGCACCTTGTCACACTTGAGTTGTGCTGAATATCTGTCTCATACATTTTCTGAATATCTGTGAAGCTAAAGCATAGAGTAGAATTACTGTGTCAGTGGCCATTCTTCCCAGGAAATGCGAAGTGTGGGCTTGTGTAGTTGTTCTGACATCTGAAAACCTGTTTAATGAGCTATTTTGCCTACTTCAAGACCTGAAGATCTGGGCAAAGCTGCAGCCTTAAGCTTTTAAAAGTACAGTTAACATTGAGCTGGCAAAAGTCATCACAGTGGAATTTTAACTACAGCTTCAAGATGTCTTAATTTCTTAGACTCACAGTTTATATCCACATTTATTGTTACCACAGGTACTATCTCTTCCTGTATTTAGGTTATGTGCACTACATATTTATCTTGAATTATTTTGAGGTAGAATCTCTTTAAGCAGTGCTCGTATTCCACATGACACTAGTGCTACTTTTCACTGTTTTGGATTTCAATTGCATAATTAGCAAAACATAATCTGAAACTAGCCAAATTTACTCCTGTATAGCTGTCTGAGGACTCTCATTCCCCAGATATGCTGTATGTGTATGTCTCAGATGAAATACATAGCTAACTGTCCAGAACACTTGCATTGACTTGATTGCAATGATAGGAGCGAAGGTATTTTAATAGCTTTGTAAATGATGTGGTTGCTGATGCGTATGTATGCACCTGACATACCTGTGTGGCTCAGTTCGTGGGTGCATACCTCTTCTCTTTCATCTTAGCTTCTTTACTCTGTGTGGTGGAAACTTCTTAGGACTCTTGCCAACCTGAGTAACCTGTCTGCTTATCCAGAGCCTGAAACAGGGCCCTTTGAAGTCAGAAGAAAGACTTCGGTCTGCTTGGAGGAGCACTGAATCAAGAACAAAAACCAAAATGTTAGCTGCGTGGATGCACATGGGGGGCTCCAGTGAGAGATGGATTTCCCCTCAATATAGCATTGAAATATATTTGGACATTTAAGACGCTCAGATTTATAGGTTATCCAACAGTGACTTCTTTCTGGGGTCAAGAAGAGGTTGAGTTTTTATTCTGTTCCTTCAGCTTTTTTTCTTCTTTGGGGGATGATTTCTTATGGCATGATGTGATTCTACTTGACAGGGGCAGTGGCAGCCCATTACATCTAGTTTCAGTCTACCCTCTTTTAGTTTAAGACCATTGCCCTTTGTCTTATTGCCACAGTTCTGGTGAAAAAGTCCCTCTCCATTGTTCTTTACTAGCCCCCTTAAGTATGAAAAGCCCCAGTAAACTATTCTGGAGCCTTCTCTTCTCTAGTCTGAGCAACCCCATCTCTCTCAGCTTGTCCTCAAAGGAGAAGTGCTCCAGCCCTTTGATCTTCAGCAGTTCCCTGTCCTTCCCATGCTGGGACCCCAGAGCTGGCTGCAGAGCTCCAGGTGGGTCTCACCAGAGCAGAGCAGAGCAGAGCAGAGCAGAGCAGAGCAGAGGGGCAGAACCCCCTCCCTCCCCCGCTGCCCACGGGGCTCTGGGTGCAGCCCAGGACACGTTTGGCTCTCTGGGCTGTGAGTGCCATGGCCGGGGCATGTCCAGCCTCTCACCCAGCAGCACCCCCAAGTCCTTCTGGGCAGGGCTGCTCTGGGTCTGTTCATGCCCAGCCTGTGCTGGCACTGGGGGTTGCTCTGACCCGGGTGCAGCACCAGAACTTGGCCTTCTGAACCTCATGAGGCTCCCACAGACCTGCTTCTTGAGCTTGTCCAGGTTGCTCTGAATGACATCAGGTCAAACACACCTCTTGGTATGGTGTCATCTGCAAATTTGCTGAGTGTACTGGATTGCGTTGGCTGTGTCACAGATGGAGACACTGAGCATTACTAGTCTCAGTACAGACCTCTGAGGGACACCACTTGTCACTGATGTCCATCTGGACATTGATGACTGCCCCCTGGATGCAGCCAGTTCATTTTCCACCAGACAGTCCATTAGAGCCATGCATCTCCAGTTTAGAGAGTAGAATTTTGGGAGAGGCCATGTGTTGATGACATCATTTCTATGTGCTTATCAGGAGAAGAAGCAGGACAGGACACTTACCTTTAATGCCCTCACTGTGGGTAAGGGAACCTGAGCAGTATACTATGTGCTTATGCCTTACATTACTGAGAAAGACTACAAGTTCAAACTGTCGTGGAGTGTGTTACTGGCACAGCAACAGCATACTTAAGGATGGGATTCTTGTGGATTTCATTTTGACCACCCAGTAGTATTCCTGTCCAGGCTGTACAAACAGCCTGTTGCTGTCTAATTTTGCCGGATTTGTCTCACAGCTGTCTCCAGTCCTGTGTCAAAGTGTGATAAATGCAGCAGGCAGCAGGTGTGCATCCCTGGGGTTGCAAATAGGGCTGTGCATGTGAAGTGCTGCTCAGCAAGAAGCTGCCCTAAGCTTCACGTTGGGCTGCAGTTTTTTTCCAGTAGTGAATACCACTTCTTAATGCATATGTTGTTTGCTTGTAAACTTGGAGTTGCTCAGTGTGTTTTGGTTTTGTTTCTCGTAGTGTAGGTTCCTTGTGTGCAAGCCAGGTCTCGCTTCAGCTGGATTGCTGTGCTGGTTATTTAGCATGTTGTGCACTCAAGAGGAAGGTTGTGTTTCCATGTGTTTGTGAGGAACATTAGCTCAGATTAATGTCATGGCAAAAAGTTCTTGAAAGTTTCCAGTGGTGATGCACTGCAGCTTTCTTCGTTTACTAAGATAATGGTAAGATGCATGAGGTCAGATGTAGGCTCTTGGTTTTTTATGTTTGTGGGTAATTTTGCTTTTATTAGAGGGTCATCTAAGGAAAAATATGTGATTTATGTAAATTTATATTGTTTTCTAAATTGTGAAATAGTGAGTGGGATGGGACAAACATGGGCAGTGTGTGGGGAAAATGGCTATAGGTAAGTTTCTTCTGTTGAAGGGTGGTCTCTGATTTCTGTTAAATTGCTTGGGATTTTGGGAGAATTTATGGTATTGTGTTTTTCTCATTTTTATGTGTGATGCTTGCTCAGCGATTACACACGAGATGGTAAACACCAAAGTTTCCCTATTAATTTATTCTTTTAATTTAGGCTGGCTGGGGAGCATAGGACACTTCTCTGGCTGTAGAAGCTTGTGTTCAGACTCTTCTCATTCACTCTGTCTTTGCATAGTTGCTTGAGCAACTGTGGCTGCTGTTTCATCTTGTAAAATACACAGTGTCTGCATCATTTAGCCTTGCAGTGGTGAAGGTAAGGCACCTAGTCCAATATGAGAATTTCTGATGCAAAATGGAAGAACGTGAAATAAGTGTTCTTCAGAGACCAGGAAGGCAAGTTTAGCAAATTAACTTCTAGCTGAAAGGTACGTTTTTAGAGTATTTCTTCTGCTAGCATAAGAATGTAATTATTATGCCCTGGAACTCCATACAAAGGAGTTTCCATGCCTGGAATTTAGATTTATAATCTGCTTTGTCCCACTTCCAAACCCAAAGTATCATGATACTTTTGGGTGAAGATCAAGTCATTTTATGATTTATTCTTTAATTCTAAGGTACCTGTTTGCTGCAGTGGTGGCTGTGGTTGTGTCTGCCTATAAGCTAACAAGAAAAAAGCCTGCTATCTAGGAATTGTACATAAATATTACTTAACAACAAATATCTTCCTGCTCTCTGGCAGTAGCAATTCTTCCACTCATTTTCCTTTCCTGTCTCCTGAGTAACTCCCATAGGTTTAATAACTGTGTCTGGGGCAGAATTTTAATTTTCTTAAATTTATGTTTCTGTTTTAAACACTAACAGTTTTTTTTCTGATATTTGGTTCCCTTCCTCCCACCCTCCACTGGCCTGTAGATTACCTCGGCAGTGTTCAGTATCTTCAATTTTTATGAATGTAGCTTTGCTTCAGCTCTGTGCACAAGGCAAACACAATTAGAAAATTACATCCTTTGATATGAGAAAAACAACCTTGTATGTGGTACATGTGCTGAAGGTGACCGTAAACAAACTTAGTACAATCTCTTGTGGGGGGGTAATGGACACTGTAGCTGGTTGAAAATTGTGAGAACTGCCAATGCAGTATAGTAAAGGAACGGTTGGGAGACTGGAAAAAAGGCTCAACATCTCACCTTTCAATGCAGTTTTTCTGCAGCCTTGTGCAGGGGCTTATTATCCCACTTTCACACCTTGAAAATAAGGGAGAGGTGTGGAAAAATATTTAAATGGGGTAATTTTTGTGGATAGAATAGTAATTCTGCAGTGCTCAAATGCTGTGGAAACATGGGGGTTGTGTAAATTTCTCTTTGTGGAGTGCTTCTACCATACCCAGACCAACAACTTTGTGAGTTAGTTCTACATAGATTTGGTCTCGCCAGACTGTTCTGACTTTGGTGTGTCAGCTGGGTATGGTGACCAAGAAGAACCAAACTTGGTCTCTTGAGTCTCCCCCTGTTTAAAATCAGTGAGTATTTGGTATTGCCCACTGCTGGAGATCAGACCTGTGTTGCAGGGGCACTTGAGTTTGTCCTAAATGTGTGTAATAGGACTGCATAGAGTTCCATCAGTAAGATTCAGAGGGATGACTTTAAATATAGAAGCTGTAAGTGCCGCTGGTAATAGTCTCCTTTAATGATCTTTTCTGAGAAGTTGAGACCTGTGTTTATGGTGACAAGGTGCTAAGGGCTTTGTAGGATCACATCTTTTACATTTCTGTAGTTCAGTTGTAGAATTACTCTCAGTTTTTGTCAATGCATGATCATGCTCTGACCTTAAACATGTCTCCTCCTGCTTTCAGTGCATGTGTGTGATTTTGGATGAATTGTCAGTTTTCACACACAGCTGAAATGCATCTTCTTTTCAAGTATGTTGGAATAATCCATAGTGATTTAAAAAAACAAGTAGAAAAGAATGTGATCTTGCTATATGCCATGACTGTAATGACCGCCTCTTTGAAATAAATCAGTTGTTTGTCAGAAGACTCATGTCTGCATAAGCACACGACATTGCTGCAGACAGGAAGTGCCCTAGTCTGTTGACCCCGTCTCCCAGTGAAAATCAAAAGTTCTCATTAAATTAAAAAAAAACCCCAACAACAACAACAAAAAAAACCCACCCACAAGAAAAACTCCCCCAGCTTGTCTTAGTGGAAGATGAAGGCAATAATATGTATAACCTCTTTCTTTTCTGTTGTTTATGAATGTGCAATCTGATATTTAAATTGCTTTTAAAACCTTTTTAATGCAGTTGAAAGGAGTGAGGTCAGATATATTTTTTTAGGGTTATATTACAGTCCACAAGGGTGAACAGGAAATGGTTTAAAGGAATGCCAAGAAGCCCCTATTCCCTAACCAATTCCCTTGTCTTTTCTTAACCAGCTTTATTTCACATTGCATGCTTCAGCTGCTGTGAGCTTTTCTGAGTTGAGTATAGGGGCAGGTTTCTGTGTATTCTTAAGTTACATCACTCAAGTTCATTTGCCTGCATTTTAAAGAAGAAAACCTTCTGGATTCTAAATACAACTGTATACAGACTAAGTGTGGTGGAACTGAGATCTCGCTCTGTGCTATCTTGACACTGTTAATGTGAAAAGAATATTCACCACAATTTCCAATTATTGCCACCATTCTCAGGAATTTGCATGTGGATGGATTTATGAAGCACTATCCTCATTTATTGGCTTTATTTCTTGAATTCTAATTCTTCTCTTTCTAGATAGATTTTCTTTTTTCAGATTATTTTGTCTTCAAGTCTAAGAATAGAAATTTGAAAGAAACCAAATCGTACTCTTACAAACTATCAGTCCCCATTCCCAAAAAACCCAAAACCCAAACCAAACCAAAACAAAACAAAAAAAAACCTATCAAAAACCCAAATCCAGATTTAAGTGTTTCCATATCATACACTAACTGAAATATTTAAAGACGGTTTATGTCTCTTTGCTGGTTTTGCTTGTCACCTAGAATATCCATTTAAGTAACACAAAGGAACACCTTGTAGAAAAGAAATTTTGGAGGTAGATATTTCAAAGAGTTGTGGGGCAAGCAGCTTGTTTTGTGGAGATGCAGCGATCTGTACGCAGCATGAACTTGGGCTTCAAGGTGTTCATAGGTAAGGCAAATCCCTTCTTCTGTGGAGAAGGTTACTTGCTCTACAGTAAGTCACCACTTTCTGAGGCTTTGCTGCTTCTGAAGCAGTGAAGGCTCTCCTAACTCCTTTTTTCTGGTCTAAAAGTTCATTATCTTTTCATAGCTGACATGTCTGATTTTAGGAGTGCATTTGGTGGTGGGAAAATCTTGAAAACATTTGCAACATTTGCCAGAGTGCTGCCACAAAGAACATGCAAGGCTAGACCAGAACTGTACTAAATTCCTTCACAGAGTGTGTGTGGTGTGGATTTTATTTAGTTGACTCTTTACAAGTAATTTCAAACACATGCATGCTAAGTATAAGTTTCAAAACTAACCTACTGCTGATCTTAAAATGTCCTTCAATAGTCATATTAGGCATTTTATCCTGGGCTCTTTCAAACATGGGTATCAACCCAGGATGTCTAAAGTATGACAAAACTAGATAAGCTGACTAGTAGTGTTGGTACATGACCAGGAGTTTAAATTAACTATCTCCAGCTCCTCTTAGGAATATGCAGTTGTAGCTTCTGGACACAGTGATTTGGCTTTCCAGGGTTCAGCAGCTTTGCTGACCAGGATTAGGTGATCTCTTGTAACAGTGTTTACAGAAGTCAGAAATGTTTGCACAAAAGTAATTATTAAAGAGGACTAGGAGCTGAGGTTATGAAATCCATCACCCATAACAATAATTAACATTGGATGGTTGTATAGAAGGCATGTAGTATGCTAAGAATCTACAACTTGGACTGAGTGCCTGCTACATGAAATCAAAACCGTGGTTGTTGAATACTGTGACTTAATAATGGGGACAGGACCTTATAATGTAATTAGAGGGTCTTCTCTAGTCTTTCTGACATTTTTAATTCTAGACTTTAACGGTTTTTCCATGCAATTAATCCTTATAAAATGTGTGATTTGTTGCAGCTTGGGGTTGTAAGGCAAGACTCAAAATTGTAGATCTTCCAGTGTTACACTGCTTCTTCACCCTGCTTTTCTGGTCAATTTTCTGTTTGTTCCTGGACTCTTTTAGTAGAGGAAGACACCAATGGAGGAGACAACCTACAGTTTTTCTTTCTACTTCAAATCAGCTTGAGACCTTTGCTCATCTTTAACACTACTTACACACTACTTACTTCCAGCATGAGTGGAGAGGTCACTTTGGTCTCTTTTGTGAAGAGTCTTCAGTCGGAAAAGGGTTAACACATTTGAGATTGCCTGCCATTGCTGAGCCCTAGAGAAAAGTTCTTGGTTTGAAGCAAAGCAAACAGAAAAACTAGAGGAAAAGGGAGTATGTCTATTGACATGGACTCCGAGTTTTATTTGAAATAGAAAAATAGAAGCTTGCACTGACATGAATCATCATCATCCATGTTCTATTCCTTGTTTTCTCTTCAGCTGATAGTGGGTGGAATTCAAAAATATTTCAAGCTAAACTAACTTCAGAAGACACCAGCTTGGGAGTGAATTACCATCAGCCTGAGCCTCCATTGTCCTCCTGCAGCTTTGGCATTTCTTCATGTGGCTTTTTCACACTGCCCTTGAGGCATTGTGCTTACCAACAGATCTTAGTTGTTGCTGCTATAATGAAAGCATTGCGTCTAAGCCGTGCCTTCTTCCCTCTTCCCTATCCCTTTGCTGTTCCCTGCAAGCTTATTGTGTGTCTGTCTGTACCACAGAAAGCTTGTACTGGGCCAGGATCTTGCTATGCTTAGTGCTGTTATTTTTATTTTCCCTTCTTGCCTTTCCAGTTTGAGGGGTTCTTCTTTTATGAGGTTTCATTCTAAAATGAAAGCCACATTTTCCACTTATAAAGAGCCAAATGCACATGATTGTACCTTAAAAGAGACACTCTGCTTGTTTGTAGAGCAGCGGATAAAACGTGATTTGTGCTATGTAGACATGCTGAACATTAATAAATTCCAATCACCCAAGTCGATGAAAGACACACATTATCTGTTTCTGGCAAGAATTATATTGCATCTAATTAGGCCCAACTTTAGAACGTAGCATTTCATGAGGAAAGTTAATTACAAATGCCTTTAGTCTTTGTTACAAGAAAGCAGTGGTGGGGAAAATCAGCAGTTGACGTTAATTTGTGTTCTCTTACTTAATGCTTAACTGTCTCAGTCTTTAGTATGTAAGCTTGTCAGGGCTGCCATGCACAGCAGTTTTTGAGGAGAATGTAATTTCAGCTGATGAGAATGACAAAGAATCTTATTTCCAGTAGTGGAAAGCAGCATAGTGTTCATGCAGTTCTCCCTCCTCAATGACTCAATACAGAGAGTGCTTTTAAGGGAGTTAATAAACTAAATTTTTTTGTATTCGAAGTGAGAGTTGGAGTTGCTGCCATTGTTGTTAAAAAGTACCAAACACGTTTTATTTTTGATCTCTTTTACCTTCCTTCTCAATCCCCCAATTTAAGCCTCCTTTCTGAGCAAAACAAGTCTCTCTGTGATTTATGTTGCAACTATGACCACATACCCTGCAGAAGTTGTAAGAAAATAAAGTGACCCATTTAGGAAACATCTTAAGAGCATTTACAGTTTTTTCTTGGGATTGGGCAGAATCAGTCTTAGTTTCCTTAGATTTCATAAGGTTCTTTGTGAGAAGCAGAACTAGTGAAGCGTGCATGGTTGCTTTGTACTCCTCCTCTTGATCCTGGTACCTGTGGTTTTCCCACTTTGGCCTTCAGTGTCTGCCTTCTCTGCTCTTTCTCTGGCATGCGTGCAGAGGCAACTCTCTCCTGTCGCTCTCTCCAGGGTCCCCCGTGTGCCTGCCAGACGTCACACACTGTCTGCTGGGGCTGTTCCACATTACTAAAGCAGGTAGCACAGCTAGCTGTTTGGCATTTGACAGGTCAAACACAATAGCTAAACTCATGCTATAGCCTTTGGTGGAAGCACAGTATTATTCTTGTCAATATAGTCAGTTTTTCATTAAACTTGCATGGATGTATTTATCTCAGAGACTGGGGAGGGGGAGGAAATGGCAGCAAATTAAATTTTATTTCTAGAGGGGCAATTCTGGAACAAGAACAGGACCCTTAATTCTGTACTGCTGAGTTTGCTAAAACCAGCTTTATCAAGGGATGAAAACTTCTCTTAGTCAAAAAGTAGTGCTAACAGAAAGCTGCCATCTGGGACCTGTTTCTAAAGCTGACAATTTATGTTCAAGTATAGGAATGTGATTTCTTCCTGTGCTAAATAAACTTGTTAGGCAATCTGATTCAACTCTGTAAAATAATTTGAATTATGAAAGTAGTGTTGGATTGAACTTTCTCATTAAAGCTACCTAATGTGGCTGTTCTGGAGACTGCCTTTATTTCATCAAGCATCTGGCTATCCTTGCTCTTTGAGAATAATTAAGGTTAGATTTTTTTTTTGTCTAGTGCTTTGTACAGTGGTACTTTCAACCCGGACAGAAATGTTAGGATAAACAACTCTGACACTCACCTGCCTGCACTGTTTCTAATAAAATAAGTAGACCTCTGCCTTTTGCAACATTGCAGTATTTTTTCCCTACCTGATATCATATATGTTATGTTGATAGGATCATATATGTTATGCTGATAAGTGTAACATCTTGTCAAAGAAGAGTAGTATTTTGTCACTGTCCATGTTTTGAGAATTTTAATGACAGATTTTTTTTCCCTGTTTCTTGCTACTTTTATACTGTTCATTCAGACAAGAAATGAAAGAGAATAAGGTATTTTGTCATTATCATAATTGTGCTTTGTTGTATGATACAGTTTTCCAGCTTCACCCTTCAGAGGTTATTGAGTCTCACATGTCAGATTATGCACATGCAGGAAAGCTGTCTGCCTGGTGCCTGCTCTGTCCAAGTTGCTGCCTCCTGCATTTTTTCCAGGTAGCAGAGGTTTTAGGGGAAGAAGCTATTGAGATGCCTTGTTTCATGAGATGTTGCCTAAAAACCGGCAGTCATTAAATAATTTTCATGCAAAATCTGCGTCTCCTGTATGGGAGATACGTACAGCTTTCTCAGGAGCTCATCCCTGTTACGTGGACAAGATGCTGTAGCCTAGTGAACAGTCAAAATGTGTTATTACGGTAGCAAATCTGTCTGACAGGTTCTTGCATCTCAGATAAAACGTGAGTGAGGGGTGGACAAATTCTGCAACACAGGTTCTGTGGAGCTTTGGAGCTGTTTCATGGATGCTCTTTCTGTGAGAATGAACTCTTCATGGTCTTATTTGGCTTTTGCTTGGCTTCCCCTCTGTCTTCTGAGACCAGGAAGCAAGATGCTCCACTATAAGGTATTGGCAGTGATATCACACAGATGTAATGACTTTCATAATATTTCTCTCTTAAGCACACATGTGAATCCAGGTGCAAAAAAGAGTTGTTTGGAGTAGATGAACCTAAACAGTGGGATTAGTTTATTGAGACAATGAGATTTTGCCCTCTTCTGTGGGAATTTGTTGGGACTTGTAGCAAAATGCATCAAACCACAGCCTTCATAGCTTTGAGAAATATAATACATATTTGTGATACCATCTCATTTGAGCTGTACTGTTTCTGCTTGTGGTGTTTCAATAGTGCAGTTGTTTCGTGAACCTGGGATGCTCTCTGGAAAGATACAGAGCAAGTGATTGCCCATTGATTCATCTGTGGCAGAGCAAAGACTGCAGCAGGAAAGTGTGTTGAAAAAGCAGATCTTGCAAACTTTCAGTCAGTGGTAAAAACAGGACTTTACAATGCTGCCCTTTGTAAAATGCAAGCACTCAGTGGCCTAATGCAGGACCCTACAAAGACCTGACTGCACAGATTTCTTCTTCCTTCATTGCTTGTAAGCTGGGTTGGGTTTGTGAGAAAAAGCTCTGGTTCCCATTGTCATCTGAAATATGAACTCTGCTTTACATTCCTGACCTGTAACAGAGCTATTTCAAAACCATGCTTTTTCTCCTCCAAAACAGCATGTGTTGAATTATAATGGCCCATCCTGCAATGCAGACATTTTAATTTTCAACAGGCATGAACGTCTGCAAGGAGGTGAAAGTTCAGGGTGAGGGGGGAAGGCTAACTCAGAAAATATGAACAAAAATGTGTTCCATTCCCTCTGTTCTTTAGAGCATTCTCATCAAAAGAAATTAAAACCAGAAGGAATTTTAAAATTATTTTTATCTTGAGAAGAACTGGATGCCTGTTTGACAGTTGGAATGTAAGTTATGAATAAAAAGCCATCTTATTTTTGTGTACAACTTCACAGTGTTTAGATGGTGAAGGGAAAACACACCTTTCAAGTCTAAAAATAGGTCTGTAATTATACATAATATGGAATTTTAACTGACTGTCTTGCTTACCCTTGATAATTTGGCCTATGGGAAGGGGAACCTTCTGCAACCAGTGTTTTCCGTTGTAAACACGTGACGTTCTTCACGCCTTGTAAAGCATGTTTTCTGCAAGTTGTGTGTGCTGTTGAGTTGGTTAACTTTGGCTCCTTATGTATCTGTTGCTCACTGCTCCCCTGGCTCTTCTCCGAGCAGACGAGGAGCATTTCCCTAGTGGGACATGAGGGTTTTTTTGGTGTGGTGTGGTTGCAGATTTTTGTAGCTCAGGGATTGAGCAGCATGAGAGGTAGTTGCAGTGGTAAGTAAGGTATCAGTTGTGCTGTACTTCTTAAAGAACATAAGGGTTGGTAGTTGGAGAGTGAAGTTGGGAGCAAGTAGCTAAAGAGCTTAAGCTGTGATGGTGAATTGACTTTCAGAGAGTTCTAGAAATGTCTGCTTGACTTCCTGAGAGAAGAGGAACATCCAGTCAGTTTCTTGCAGAGGCTTATCCACTGCCTGAATGCTGTGTGTCAGTAGGGCAGCAGAGACAGCACAGATCACTCGTAGCTCCTCAGGCAGTCTTATGGAGCAGGAGGGTGTTACAAGTGCTAACATAATAGGGAACATATCTCTGCTGAAAGGATCTAGAAGTCTTGTTTGACAACACTTTGTACAGAATTAAAGCGAGGTAGTGAAGCTGTCTGTTCTCCTAGAGCCTGATTTATGCAGGAATTCACTTCTGACAATTTGGTGATAAACATGCCTTTTTTAAAAAAAGAAAAAAGTGCAAGTATTGCATGTGTTTTGATGTGAGCAGGTGAGCTGCACAGATGCAGTAAGAAAAGGCAGAAACTTAAATATGGGTACATGTGTCTGTTCTGAAGAAATGCTAAAATAGGAGGAAATTGTAAAATCAATGCAATAAATTCTAAACATATGATAATTTCCTTGTGACCAGCCTCTAGCTTTTGTTGACCACGTTACTTTGGCTTATTGATTATCCCTGAGATGTACATGCATCTTAATAATGGGGAGAAATTGGGTTCAAATTCCCTGTGGCAGTTTCAAAATACGTATGTGGAAGTGTGTGCTTTTTTCTTTTTAATTGAGTGGTTATAAACTTTCCCTTTCCCCCATCTGTGTTCATGGACTGACTGTGAAGTGAATAGTTTGAAAATAGTTAATCTTTTTGCCATGTTGAAGACCAGATAACACAGCCGTGTGTGTAGTTTTCCCCACGAGATTAGACGGCCGCTGATGGCAAAAGTAAGAGTCTGGCTCTCTGGCACGGGGTTGGGTATTACAGCTTTTATTCTCAAGTCCTGCTCTGCTTGCTGGAGACCTTTCCCGATGGTTCACCGCTGCCAGAGAGAGCTGGTCCCTCCCCCGTTGGGGTTCTTCCCCCAGGGGGCAGGACCCAGAGGCACCACCCAATCAGTGATAAGTGGGAGGGAACAGGATTAGGTTACATCTCAGTGAGGGGAATGGGCACTGCTGGGCAAGGACAGATCACATGATACATAGAAAAAACATTACAAATCAGATGAAATATAAACCCAATTAATGCATTACAACATTTCCCCTTTTCTTATTAAATTAAGAAGGAGGAAGGCCCGGTTCGTGGGAGATGCTCAGAGTTCGGACCTTGAGTACCTTTAAAGTTGCAAAAGAAAAATGATCTTTAGTGCAAACTGTTTAGAAAAACACTGTTAAGGAATAATGATAATTAGAAGGAGAAGGTTCGGCGCTTTCTCCTCCTCCAGGCAACACTGGCCACTTGTGGGGCCTCTGCAGGGGGTTTTGTAGTTTTGGGGATGAAAGGTTTCACCCACTTGAGACCTGGGGGAGTGGACACATAGGCATACCCACAACCCCAGGTGACCTGATCATGAGGACTTTTTGTTTCTCTGGTTGCTGGATCCTTCACTATCATATCTGGTGACTTTTGCTGAAAGGCAGAACTGGTTAAAGCAGGATTATTTAGTTTAACATTTACATTTTCTAGTTTTTTTGAAAAATTCCCTGTGGACATTTGAGACCTCCCACTCCCATTGTCCCGAAAGTCCAGGAATTGCTTCTTTAAAGGGCATTGAGATGCCCAATGTCCAGCCTGATCGCACAGGAGACGCGTTGTTCTTCTCTTGGGTGGTGGCCGTGGCACAGGTGCAGGAAGCACGGTGTCTGCAGCAGCTTTTTGTGGTGCCTTGACTCTGGAACTGTGGCTTTGATGAGCTTTTATGAAGGGAATCTTCCTGGCACACACCTGGAGCATGTCATGTAAAGTTGGAGCTGGTTCCATGGGCAGGCTGAGGATGGCTGCCTTGCACTGTTCGTCTGCATCGGCCAGAGCCATCTCCTCCAGGACCTGTTCCTGGGTTCCCTCATTCTTAACCTGTAACTCGATAGCTCGGGTTAACTGCTCCACAAATGTTACTAAAGGTTCTGCTGGAAGCTGCTTTATTTTACTGCAAGGTTGGAAAGACTTACCGGGCTGGGTTGCTAATTGAATTGGCAGATTCTTATTATCAACAGCCATTTCAGGATTTTGTCAAAGCTCCGGAAGTAAATCTTTTTGGAGGTCAAAAGGAACTGTAGTATTTCTTGCTAAATTTGCTTTTAAATGGTAACCAAAGTATTCTCTTTCATATCCCAATTTAGCCTGAGCTTTGCATAAACCCTGAATCGCTTGTTGGGGGAAGGGGTCCCCATTACTGTGGGCAGCACCCCCTCTTTTTGACTGTTGATATGTGAAAGAGGTGGCAGAAAAGTCAGGATCGCTTCTTGCTTCCAGGTTCCTGGCTTCCCCCCTCCCTCCCTGCCCAGGGCATGGGAACCAGGACTGTGGGCAGGGAAACCGTGGGAACCAGGGGCAGGGAGGGGCTGGAGGCTTGAGTCACACGGGGAGGAGTCAGAGGGTGGAGGTTTGAGGGTGGGGGCAGAGTCAGAGGAGAGGGCGGTGCCAGGGGCAGCACCGACGGGAAGGAGGGGTCTGGGGAGAAGAAGGGATTGCGGGAAGGAGGGACAGACAAAGGGAGAGACTCCTCGTGGCTCGGGAGCATGTGGCTTCAGCCATTTGAGTCCCCTCCATCTTGTGACACCCCCCCTACCTGGGGACCAACGAGATGGAAGGTTTGAGCACTCGGACTGGCTGCAAAGGTATAAGCTGGGGAAAATTCACAAAGAACTGGCTTTTTTTCCTTTTTATTTTGCTTTTACAATGCAAACTTAATTTTTAAGCTATAAAAAGCAAAATTTGCATCTTCTTCATTATTAGAGGAGCTGGATTCAACTATTTTTTTTGTTATAGCCTCCCAAAATTCTGGGGAGCTTATTTGCTCTAATGATAAGTGTGGAAACTGAGAAAACAACCACAGAGTTAATTTTTTCAGCTGTTTCTTTGAATAATGGGTCTCGTCATTATTCAGGGTATATAAAATGTAATCATAGACTCTTTTGTGAGGTACAGACAGCCTTGCACCCATTTTTGGCTCAGATTTTGAGTTTCTGTGTCCTCTGTATTGTGACTGAGAAACCGAAAGGAAAAAAAAAACTTTCTGGAGAGAAAAAAAAAAACCAAAAGGGGAAACAGTTTCCTTTTCCACCCCCCCACAAAACTGCCAAAAGAAGCGTGCTATTAAAGCACTTTGAAGGTTTCCTCTGAAAGCAAAACCTTCCCCCAAAAAGCAAAAAAAACCCCTTTTCCCTGAGGAACATTGTCCCTGAAAAAGATTTTCCCTTAGAAAACCGAAAGTGGTACTCACCAGAATTCCAGTGTTCCTTTCCTTTCTTTCCCAGTCACTCCTTTTGCCTGAGACTGACCCCTTTTTGGTGCAAAAAGAGCTTCCAGTCTCGGTTCCCAGGGTCATATTTCCACGAGCACGTGGTCACCTTCCCTGCGGCAGCTTGCCATTCGGGGGGCTTCTTTGCAGCACTCCGATGGGTTTTTTAAGTCCAAAGGAGAAAACTGCAGCCCTGGCCTGTAGAGTCCTGTGTTTCGGAGACTCCACAGCAAACGCCAAGCCTGACGGGTCTGTCTCTGCGTGGGTGGGCTACGTTTCGTGACTCACGTACCTGCGTGAGATTCCTTGGCGCGTGCTCCCCAAGTGGTTCTTCCAGCTTTTTGGGAACCTTTTATGGCTTCAAGCTGCACGTTGCACGCCGGTTGTAGTAATCCCCACTAGACTAGATGGCCGCCGATGGCAAAAGTAAAAGAGTCTGGTTCTCTGGCACGGGGTTGGATATTACAGCTTTTATTCTCAAGTCCTGCTCTGCTTTGCTGGAGACCTTTCCCGATGACTCACCGATGCCAGAGAGAGCTGGTCCCTCCCCCATTGGGGCTTTTTCCCCCAGGGGCAGGGCCCAGAGGAACCAGCCCATCAAGGAGAAGCGGCCGGGGAACAGGGTTAGATTTCAGTGTAGGGGATGGGCACTGCTGGGCAAGGACAGATAGAAAAAAACATTACAAATCCGATGAAATATAAACCAAATTAAGGCATTACAACAACATGTGGAACACAGGTAAATACAGCGCGTACTGCTCAGTCTGGCATACTGTGGAAAAGGTTGCTGGGTAATGCTCCCATCCTCCCACCTAAACAGTTGAGGAAACTGGAATGCTTAACCATGCAAATCAGATACAATTGTACTGTTTGAATGGATTCTTTGCATTTTTTTTTTCCCCAGCTGTTGGTGCAAGAAATGCCCTTTTATGCTGTCTACAGAAACAGTACAAAAGTATTCTTGAATATTGTGCATCACCACAGATGTGTTGAACTCCTGTTTTCATAGATCCTTCCAGTTCTCCTGTGACTGTGTTTATTGCAGGGCTCTACAGTTTATGTCTCAGATACAAATGATTTTAGGCTCAGTTTAGAAGGGGTGATTTCAAGATGAATCCACTGTTCTGTTATTTTAAAAACAAACATGAGTATTTATTCCAAATACCAATCCTCCATCCCAGAGGTTATATTAAATCAATGAAATAATTGGTATTTTTTCTGTATTTGGTAGGAAGAAAGCCTACTTAAATGAGTTATTTTGGTATACCTACTTGTCTGTACAATCCCTAACAAAAGCGAACAAACACAAAACCCCTTGTGTGTAAAGAAGCCTTATATCACACCATGGCGTTAATATTCACCTACAGAGCAGGATTGAACACAAATATTTTCTCCTTCTTGAAATTCTAGCTGTGCTGGGAGAGTACTTGAAATATGAACTAGTATGGTTGTTCTTCTGTTTCGTGTCTTGTTTTGCTCAAGCACATAGAAATTGACTTCATAGAGAAGAAAGAAAAAATTTGGTAAAATACATCTTCTGAGTTCTGCCAGAGCTGTCTGGGAGTGATCTCCAAGGTAACCAGGCTTTTCCTGACATAACTCAGTAGCTGTATCTAAAATAAGCACTGGTAGTGGCTGTGTTGGTGCAGTAGCAAGAAACATTAGTTTTTATTGTGCGCAAGTAATTAGCTCTCTGGTTTTGGTCCCGTGTTTTCTGTAGAGACCATCCACGTGAGCCAGGCTCTGCCACCTCTCTGAAAGTGTTCAGAATTCACTCCCAAGCTGCCAATGTCAGAAGAGACCATGTCTTGAAATATGGTTAACTTCTTGGATTCAGCATGAATCTTTTCTGTGCTTATCTCCACAGTGATTGCTCTTTCAGCCAACTGAAAAGCAGTATCAGCTTGGTATGGTGGGAAGTACATACACAGACAGAGGAATACATAATGAAACGTGGAGTTTTCCAGGCTAATAATGTACTTCTTAAACATAATCATTTTTGATGACTTAAAAGTAATAAAAATGTTGCACTACAGCACCTAACTTTTCTAATTTTACTTACATGCAAGGATTATTTTTATCGCCTTTTTATTGTGTGTTCCAATCTCATGCAAATAGCATATGGATCATAAACAATATGGTATGTTATTTTGGACTCTGTGCTGAAATTCCATTGTTTCTGTTTGCAAAATTGTGACGTCTCTTCAAATAGCAGTGGCATGACTGGCTATAATGCTTGAGGTAACTTAGAGCATGTATAGTGCGTCAGGATGTATGGACTGTGTTGATAAAGCTCAGTTAAACTGGCTGTCATCCACATTCCACTTCAGTTTTCCTGTCTGACATTAAATGTTTGGAAAACTTTTTGCATAGGCATAGAAATAAAAGAATGACGCATTCTAAAATAAAACAAAGCTAAGGAAGTGGCTAACTACCCATGAAGCTCAATATTAATCTAAAACCTCTCTTTCCAAATAATGTAATATTCTCAGAATGTTTCTTATTTGCCAGAATGTTTGCTGCTTTAATTAAAAAACAAAGTAAAACGAAACAAAAAGCCCCCAAAATAACTCAAAAAACTCCACACCAAAACAAACCAAAACAATATAAACTAATTTTGGAATGGTGGAATCCTTCCTTCATTTATACCTGATGTTGATTCTTTCATTTAATTTACAGCATGAAAAGCTATTAGGTAAAAGCTGTTTTTACCATGACGTGGAGGCTGCAGGTGACCATCAAGCAATCACAAAACCTTGGCCCAAGGTTTGATGTCTTGTTCAATCACGAGCATTTGCCTAAGAAGTGGCATTGGAGATGGCCAGGCTGTAGTGAGTGTAACAGCCTGTTTTACAAGGGGGAGCACAATAAAACCAGTTCAGTGGCTGGGCAGGCATTCAGCAAGCGGCCTGAGGCAACGTGTTGTGTCAGGGACTGAGTACAAAGCCTTGGACAGCTGCAGCACAGAGGTTCAATTTATAGTGACGTTGTAGAGTGCGTGCCAAAACTTCCCTCATTCCTGAGGAAACACTTTCCAGTGCATAATCATTCAGCCTTGTAGAGTTCTTTAAAGATGCTGAAGAGCATTTTGAGCCTTTTTTTCTCAAGCAGATAGCAATGTTCTGTGGTGAGATTATGGAGGAATTGTCTGTTCACACTTTACTGTGATTTCTGTCGTCACTACAGTAACATTACTCCCAGATTTTGCTAATAGTGGTATCTTTTCTGCAACTTCTTCTGGAAGAATAACAGGAGGTTGATTTCACTTTCTTTGCTTAGTCAGCCTCTTCCCATTCAAATAACGCAGCAGGCCAAAATCTTTAATACTTGATTTCTCAGAAGTAATTGCAGGGATATTGTGAAATACTGTGTGGAGTTTTCCAGATAGAAGTCTTTGATGGTTGGGTTTTGGGTTGGTTTTTTGTTGTTGTTGTTGGTTTGGTTTGGTTTGGTTTGGTTTGGTTTGGTTTGGTTTGGTTTGGTTTGGTTTTTTTATGGTTATTTTTTTGGGTTTTGGGGGGGTTTTTTTTTTTTTGTTGCCCACACCCCCCCCCTCCTTAGTGCAGTGAAGATATTTAGAAGGATGAAACAAAACTGAAATGTGGTGATTGATAATTCAACAATTTAAAAAAAATTCTTTTACTAGTATAAGGGATCTTGAGAGATTCCTTTTCAAATCCTTATTTAGCTACATAAATAAGATATTTAGCTTTCCAAAATGGCTGGTTCAACAAAGAATTCAATTATGGGATGTGCATAGCATAAAATATATTTAACATAAGAGATGGTAGTCTACAGAAGTTGCATCCTTCTGTAGTAAAGATGTGTCCTTAGCCCATGCCGGATTGACCTTTTTTATCCATGCTGAGGTTTTTTATTCAAACCATGAATTACAGTGTAGCTGTAGCCTGTCCTTGGTTTAGACTTCATCCCTTGATGCAAGTTACCATTAAAATCTCTTGCCAGACGATTATAGAAACTGATGGCTGGAGCCTGAGAAGACCATACAATCAAAAGTATTACATCTTTTTGCCTGAGTGGTTAAGGCAGCATAGCCAAATCTGGCGGCCTTAAGCCATTTTTTCTCTGCTGTCTTTTAAAAAATGTTGGTCTGGTGGTACAGAGCTGACATGACGAATTCAAGATTGCTGCCTCATTTTCCTTCGTTGTCTTGGGATACTCAAGATAAGAGTGGAGAGATCTGTACAGCCCTATTTTCTGGAGGTTGCTTCAGCACAGGGGTTCCTTGCTTAGAACTGTGCTTGTTGGTGAGGTGAAGCACACATGAGCTGTAGCAGTCTGCATTTTTTTCTTTCTGCTTTCCATCTCTTGTTACTGAAGAAAAGCAGTGTTGTCACGTGTGATTAGCCACTGATTTAGGGCAGTGTTTGTAGCCTGACTTGGTCCTGGCGCCTGTCAGGATATACAGACACCAATATCTTGTTGGTTTTTATTCTGCAAAGCGGGAGAGGGAATAGGCACTGTGGCACAAAAAACCAATGGATCCGAACATATTTCTGTTCTGTTACGAACAAAACACTCAGTTTGAGGGTCCCTAGTCTTTTGTTTCCAGAAGTGCCTGCTGGGGCATATCTAGAGAAGAGCAAGCACCTATCAAGTGTGTACGACGCTTCTTGATACCTTCTTGGCTGCTTAGTAGTTTCAGCTCAAACAGTTTCCTGCAAATGTGGAATCTCTTCCAAACCTGCAGTCAACCTGCCTGCCTGATGTTTGATCGGTCCCTCTCTGAACCTACATAAACCTATTGTCTGCAACATCCTTGGAAAGGACTTTCACAAGTCTGGTATTGTCTCTCTGTTGTTTTACTTTGACCTGGTTCCACCTGCATATGGTGATTCCTCATCTGCGCTGTAACAGTTGATCTGCGTCCGCCTTCCCCTTTCCTGTGTATTTTGTCATCTCTGTGTCTCCCTTAGTTTAACTAGGCCTGAGGTGCCTTAGCCTGTTTGATCTCCACGCAAATGTTGTTTTGGATCACCTTTGCCCTTGTGAAACCTTGCCAGCTCTAATGCAGTTTTAAAGAAAGAGACCGATTCTGCACATTCGTGAATACGGTCCATAATTGTTCTGTTTCCTTCTGTATGCCTCACCTGATAATTCTTAACACTTTGATTTCACATGAATTGGACCGGGACTCAGGAAGTGTGGATGCATTTGCTTGTTCTCTCATGTGGTCTCTTGGCTTCTTAGTTTCTGCTGAAACTTAGTTCCTTTCTAAACTTCTTTGTTGTTGTGGTTAACTGTACACACTATTAGAGGAGAAGAATACTCTGTGTGTGCTCAGGCTGACAGGCTCCCCTCTGTGTTATGGAGCAAGGTATTAAAACATGGGGGTAACGTGGTGGTTTTTAGAAAGGCTTTGGAGTAGTTACACCTCAGTCAGTCCCCAGTAATTTTTCCTTGCTAGCTCTGTCACTATGAGAAACAAAAATACTCCTGCTTGTAATTTTTCTTTCGTTTTCTTAAGAGAATCAGTTTATTTTTCTGGGATCATGGCTTGAGTTATGTGTGGGTTTAAACCACCTACAACTGGTTTCTTTTTTTTAATAGAACACTTAGACATTACATACTTAATTAAGGCATCTCTGCATACCTTCTTAAATGGCACGGTGAATACAATGAGGACCAGAGCGATAACAATGGCTGAATGGTTGCCATTAATTCCAAGGGGCTATGTGAAATATTTGAGTAACTGGGGTATTGATGCTTTCTCTTGCACATATTTCAGTAGTGAATTGAAGAGAACTTTGTCTTACAGTTGATTACTCAGATTTCCTTCACAGCACCTTTTTTCCATTCAGCATTTACATTATGAAGAAAATTACATGCTTTGCCACTTAGTGAGTTGTATTCTGAATTCATGTATTCTTTTCTCTTTCCCAGATATTTTAAAAGGTAATCTTCTTTTGGTTTCCAAGTCATCTTAAAGCTCTTTTTTTCTGAGAACTTTCATGCTACTAAGTGTGAAGTAGTAATAAACCACAGGTTGCTTTCAAAGTTTATAAAGGCATTTTTTTAAAACCTGCATTGCTACAGAAAGGTGTAACAACTTGTTCATTTTACCTATTTAGTTTGTAATGATAATGGCTGGTGCATTAATGTAGCTTTTAAGAGGAATACCCCTTTCTTTTCCAAGAGAAGGCTTAAGAATATTTATCTTGGAGTCTTCTAGAAAACCCTGCTCATTTGTGTAATACCTTTTTAAAATAGTTAGCCAGATGGATCCAGGCAATGCTTGTGCATGTCACATATGTCTAACGCCTTTCCTTCTCCTGGGACCAAACTGCATTACATCATTTTTTATGATTACAAGACAGAATTTTGGTGGAACTTAGCCATATGGTTGAATCATCTGTTCTCTTCAGTTTTGGAAGGATTATACTAGCATCTTCAAAAGGCTGTTAAATTTATTGGCTTTTTTAACCCATAAAATTTGGAAACCTTCTGCTGTCTCTGGCAATGAAAACTATCTCATTTTCAGCTTATTTATATAATCCTTTGCAGTTATTAACTGAATCTGTTAAAGATGCTGTTACAGGATGAAAAAAAAAAGGATGCTTGTATATTATTATGGGTTTCCTATCTCTTGAGGTGGAAGGGAACCCCTAAGACGTGCGATGTGGATTCCTAAAAGAAACCAAAAAATCAACAAATTCAATTAATTGCATTTTTGTCATGACTCGTAAAGCTCTTAGGCTTTATGTCTTCTTCCATGAAGACTTAAAACCTGTTAGAAATCCTTCCTCTCCCTCTGCTCCTCCACCCATTCACATGAATTATTGAAAAGCATGTTTTGAAAAAGGATGAGAATTACTTGTCCACTGACTGGCCATTTGCTCCTGGGAACATGTCTGAATTCAGCAGTTACTCAAAGTTGTTGTGTTACATGCACTCCACAGGATCCAACATAGCCCTGGTGTGCAGTCTCAGTCTTTGAAATGTGTTTAGAGTAAACCCATCCTGATGGGGAACGTGGCTAGGGATATTGGTCAGGTCAGTCTTGCTTGCAAGCATCAAGGTGAAAATGTTTTATAAGATTTATGATACTACGAGGGATTTCTCTCTCATATCAGCCCCTGCAAGAACTGTGATGAAATGCTTATAGCTGTAGCAGGGATGTTTTTGATGATGGGAAAGGGGTTGGTAGCACAGATAGCCCAGTCACTTTCCTTGGGGTTGTGTGATCTTTCTCTGGAAAGACCCTGGGGAGTGGACTGTCATTCTGGATTTTATGCTTTGCACATCATATTAATATAGGTTCTTAATTTGCAGTAACTTTGTACTGGGGAAGTTGAAAACCTTGTTTTGTTGGGCTGTTGTCTTGGAAGTTGTTGGGCTGCTGAGTTCTATTACAGAAAATGCGTGCAGATCTTGGGAAGAAATCAGAGTATAAACTAGACAAAGTGCAGTAGGGTGTCTTATATAGCAGCAACAGTATTCCTTAGAGGGGAAGGACAGACACACCACTGGCAGCACTTACCTTGATAACAGGAAAGTATCTTGATGATTGTGAGATGCAACTATAGTCCAGTCTAGGACTAATTAGTAGGAGCCAAGTGAATCTTCAATTAAAACAAAAAAAAAGCAGAGGCTTGTTTGTAGCTCTTGTCATCTTGTGCAAGCCCTCCTAGAGCATTTGGTAAGTTGCAAGGTATCCAAATTAGCAAAAGCACTGTAGTGAAAGGACTGAGTGTTCTATTAAATCACGTATTATTGATAAGAATATTCAAATGAGGACAGGTTATTGATGTGCAGATCGGTCGGTTGATACTGAGCTGTGGTGGTTGTGCCAGGCAGCAGATAGCTCTCAATCACTGATCAAGTAGGCAATAGTTAATCCCCCAGCACTGGCTTGGGGCAGCCAAAACTGAGTTTGCAGGGGCTGCCTGGAGAAAAGTGTGTAAGCTGTGGTTCTGATCAAAGGAAAGGCAAGGTCATGTATGGCTGCTGAACAGAAAACTTGTGCATGTCATTATTCATGCCTGTAGAGAAATGGAGCTCCTTCTTTGGATGAGGCCGAAGGAAAGGAACCGGGGTGAGTTCCTGCTTGTTCTTTCTCCCCTTTTGCTTCAGGCCTGCCATGTGTGGGCAGTTGTTGTTCTGCATACAGAGAGTCTGACGCATAAAAGACTTGTCTGATTCTCAGTGCATGTGATGTGGAGGATAAACAACGTGGGAAGATGTGGTGGTGTGAAATCTCACATGTTCTTCACTGGCAGCTGAAGTGAATTTTATTTTCATGCAAAACAATTGCTTGCTTTTCCCCATGACTCTTGGATTTACCCCTCATTGCAGTCATAAAAGTAAAAGCAGCTAAGCTTAGCTTGCTTCTTTAGTATTTGATTTTGGAAACTGACAAATACTAGGTCTAGAGGTCAATCCACAGCACGAACATCTGTTAGTGACCTCAGGAAGATCAGACAAATAGTGAAACATTTTTGCCTTCTTATGTAGTCATGAAGTACTTTCAGAGATTGAGTTGAGTCCTTGAAGACTCCAAACAAAATAATTTCATGTAATAGGGATTTGTCTCTATGCTTGCACTGTGTTTTGTTTGGCTTTGTCATGGGTTTAGAATAGAGGGCTATAATCCTGTAACAGTGGTTATATCCTTTACAAGAATGACAAATTCAACTATAAATAGATTGTTTTTCTACTCTGAATAGTTTTGAAATGTTAATACATATTTTGTTATGAATTTGGAAATTTTATTGCTTCCTGCAATGCCATTCTGGTAGGTATAAAAATATTGTGAAGTGTTTTTAAAAACATCTAAGATCTTTTCTGACACCTGTGGAGAATATTAAGATGGTGAAGTTTAGTCAAGTAATGTACTTTGTCTTGCTAACAGAGGGGCAAAAATATAGCAGCTTTCATTGTGAGCTGAAATTTCATGTAGGCATTTGTAATACGAACAAAAAGTGCCATGGCGGCTTGTACCTTATGAACACATCTTACAGAAGTATATCTTATATCAGTTCTGGACAGGGTGAAGTTCTGTTTGATGTTTAATTTTTTAAATTTTTAATTTTTTAAAAAAAATTTTTTGCAGCCTTTGCGTCTGTATTCCCCTTTACAAAGTAATGGGGAGGAAAAATGGGTAGCAGCTCTAAACATCAGGAAAATCATCTTACTGTGCAGAAGTAGCAAGATAAGCCATGTTTTGAGAGGTTTAGCAACAGATAGGAGGAAAGATGGAACCTTAGGTCTAAAGTGCCGTTATACAATGGATGTCCATTTGACCATTGGAGATCAAGAAGATCCATCAAGTGCCTGTATTCTCTAAGTTTACTAGTCAATAGAAACTGGAGCATGCTACTAAAAATCTAGGTAGACAATATCAGCTCAGATACCCAGACCAAGCTGTAGAATCATAGAATGTGCTAATTTGGAATGGACCCATGAGAATCGTTCAGTCCAGCTCCTGGCCCTGCACAGCCATCCCAAAGAGTCACAACATGGGCCTATAGCATTGTCCAAACACTTCTTGAACTCAGCCAGGCCCATGCGGTGAGCACTGCCCTTGGGAGCCTGTTCCAGTGCCCAGTCATCCTTTGTAGAAGAACCTTTTCCTGATACCCAACCTAAACCTCCCCTGACACAACTTCAGGCTATTCCCTCTGGTCCTGTTACTGGTCACCACAGAGCAGAGAGCAGTGTCTGCCCCTCCTATTCAGCTCATGGGGAAGTTGTAACTGCAGCGAGGTCTCCCCTCAGTCTCTTCTCCAGGCTGGACAGACCAAGTGCCCTCAGCCGCTCCTCACACAGCTTCCTCTCCAGACCTTTCACCTCCTTTGGATGCTCTCTAATGCCTTAATGTGTGGAATTTACAAACCTTCCACTCGGAAAGTCTTTTGTCTGTGGCATTAAATGTTGAAATGTAAGGGACTGTTCCTGTCCCTATCTAGAAAAAAGGAGTTCAGATGTATACTACGGTCCTTGGGCACGCTCTGGTCTTCACAGACCTCTGTGTCTAGCACAGTATGGAGGATCATCAAGATCACCAGCACAACAGCTGAAGAAACAAACTTTGCTTGCGGAGTTAGCGTTCTCCCTGTATCTTACACTCTACTTACCGCTGAAATATACTTACCAGATAAAAGGTCATGTTAGATTATCCAGACAATTTTACTTTGAACCTCTTGATTTCTCCTTTTTCTCAACTGACTGTGAGGCACTTATGCAGCAGAAATCCCAAAACTTGAAAGGCTTTATGTGAGTTGCTATTTGGCCTTTGTAAGTAACTGAAGTCTGTTGATTAAGTAGTTCTTCAGTCTTAAAACTTTGGTAGAAGTGGTCTGTTTCATGTCTTATGCTGATTATCAGTTTCTTATTTATGTATGTTTTTATATTTAAGGGTAAGGAAAATTGAGGATCCTTGGATAACCATTAAGTGTGGTCATTTTTAAGTCTGTGTTTTGACACCCCGTGGATTTTTTTGAAGGGAAGAGCTCCCATGTGTCCAGCAGTAATCAGTAGTTAGATATGTTTTAGTTTTAGTACAATTACTGAGTAATTTCAAGAAGAGTCATCTGATTTCTCTGTAGCTCAGATCTTTAGAACTTTGAGAAAACACAGAACATAGGGGGATGGTCACTTCAAACAGAATAGATTTAACATCTTTATTTTTAGAAAGTCCCTTGTGTTTTTTCCTGTGTTAAAATAAACATTGTTTCATTTATACAAATATACACAATTAATTCTTGGCTTTACTTTCTTCTGTTTTACTGAGAGTGATTGTTTGCATGTGGTGTGGTTACTGCTGTGTCCTTTGCTATCTGAAGATAAAGATAAATCTTCAGGTGCTGTACTGATGATGCGTGAGATGATAAACAATGGACAGTAGCTGGACTTAGTGCCAGTGCTCTGGCTGTGTGTTACTAATGATTTAGATGTACTTTTTCTTGTTTTGTTCTAATGCCTTTCATGTTGTGAGCTTTTTGCTCATCGCTTTTCCTTTATACTCAGTGGAGTGAATTGGCTTACATGAAAACACCAGTAATTGCTTAAAAGAAAAGAAAACACCTAATGTACTTAGATGTAATGTTAGCAGGAAATGCCACTGTTTCTCAAGCGCATGGGTTGATTTATCTCTTTTAAAAAGGCTGAGAAGTACTATCTGAATTTAAAAAACCCCAACATTGTGGCCTTTGGTATGAAGCGAAATAAGCAGCATGTGCGAGCTGTGTGTCTCCCAACCCCTACAAAACTTCACCATGTGCCTCTAAACTCACTAGTGTGGGCAAGCTGTATTCCTTGGTCTGGGTGAACTGTCATGCTCTCTTGGCCGTCCTTGCTGACTTTTGCTCTCAGGCTCTTCAACTTTTTTGCTCTCGCAGAAATGAAGTCTTGCCAGTTGAGTTACAAAGCGACTGCTTTTCTGTGCTTTAACTGTGCACTTTCCCTTCCTGACCTTATGGCTTCTCTGCGTTCAAAGCCCAACTGAAACTGTGAAACTAACCGCAGGGGTTTTTTAGAATAACCCAAACAAGCAACAAAGCAAACAAAACAAACAAACAAAAAAGCCACCACTCAAAAAACCCAACCAAACCACCACCAAAACAGACAGAAAACACCCAAGAAACTTGCATGCAAGGAATACAAATATCTCATCAAAACAGGAAACTTATTTCCACTTTCATTTCCCTCTTGAGTGTTCCTGGAGCGCAGCTCACAACCTGCTGCAAATTCCAGTCATCATTTAAGCAAAGACCACGCTTTTTTCTACAACTTTCCTCCCCCCACATCCCCAGTCCCCAGACTTGCAGTCTCAGATGACTGTTTCAGTCAGGTCATCTTTCCCCTTTTCTCTTGGTGAAAGACCATTTCTTTTCACAGTTGTGGTCCCCTTCTGCCCGGAAAGTTTCCAGGCAGCCTCGCTGGCTCATAGAAGTGCCCTGCTGAGTGACTTGCTGTTCGGTTGCATTATTCTGGGGTTCAGCATGAAAAAATGGCTTGCTTGGATAATAATCACTTCTTTATCTAAAGAAGTTACCCAGTGAATGGATAATTATCAAGGTTTACTGACAATCTGCTGTTAGTCTTTTGTTACCATTCCTTGTCTATTCACTCCAACTGCTTCCTGCCTTCTCCGCCTTGCTTTTTATCTCTGATTCAAATGGAATTCATGGTCTAACACAAATACAATCTCCAGTATCAAACAGACCTCATGCAATCCACGTGGTCAGTTACCCCAGCTAGGCACCATATCTCGAGAAGCAAAAGGAGGGCAATTGTTGTAAAATGTGCACAGGTTATTTGCTTGCTGCCATTTCCACCTTTAAAGAATGGCATGTGTAATCTTATGAATGGCATATGTTTCATCTTCTTATGTAAATATAACAAATGTTATTAGCCATCAGTCACCTCAAACAGGCGTGCATGGATGGTCAAGTGAAGCTGGAAAAGACTCACTTGTACCAATTAGTGACATTTAGATAGTATCACTTTGAATACTTTGAAAGCCATTGTCACCCTTTGCTTTTCTGACGACTTAATTAGAGGCCTAGACCTTACTTGTGGTGAAGTTAATGAACGCAGCATCTTTTGGCATGGCCTTTCAGGGCGCTGCCTCGGTGGGTGCAGTGCAGCAGAGGTCAGCTTGCAATGCCACTATGTTGTATCTGCACCGAGGGCAGGCTTCGGGGGTCACAGCCAGGAGCTGGAGCCACAGCAACTGGAAGGAGCCTGAGAGGCAGCAGCTGCTGGCATCTGCTGAGTTCTGAATGTCCTGGGAGAAGCTGCTGCAGACTGGAATAAGCTGTTGCTGATAAGGTCAACAACATCCTGCCCAACTGCAAGTGAGATTTCCACTCCCACCAACCAAGCTTGCTGCTGGCAAATACAATCTCTAAATTACAGATGGGAAGGCTGGGAAAAGTGTAAGCTCCTTACCTACATACCACTGGCTCCTAGGTTATAGTGTTTTCAGATAAGCTATTCTTTCGAGAAAAACTGTCATCTGTTGTTTTAACTATAAGAGATGTTTTGTTTAGTGAATGCATTCAGTACAATAAGATTGTTCGTGTTTTTAAAACTCTCTTGGGACGTTCAGCACATGTGGACTTTTGTGGATGACCTTGTGATGCAGTGGTGTTTAGTGTCTTTGCCATGTGTTTGTTTGTGACGCCAGTCTTTAAGTATTCCTTTCCTTTTCAGACACTGAGTTGCTGAGTTTGAAATTATCAGGAATTTTAATTTGCTACTCAGCTTCCCTGCAGTTCTGATTTCAGTACAGATAACATAACTCTGTCTCCAGTAGGTTTGCAACAATGCAAGGTCCCTTAAATCATCTCCTGTAGGCTGCATGCCAAAGATAAAGAAACAAAGTTGTTGCCAGTTAATGTTTGCTCAGTTATTTGCTCCTGGAAAAGGTTGTACAAGTGCTAAGTAGAACTATTGCCTCTTGTTATATGTTATTTCTTGCATGATATGTGCTGGTAGTCTCAGACAATGGAGGCTTAATATAATGATATGGTGGTGATGAAAATAATAATAGGTAACTTTTTTGAACATCTTTTGTTTCCTCAGCTTCTCTTCTGGAAGGGAAATTGTTCACTTTGTGACAGAGAAAACAATATATAAAACAGCTAGTGCAAGCTTCGACTCTGTAGGAAAATAGGCTTTGATATGAAGGTTTCTCTTTGGACTCAAAATCTGTCAACTTGTCAACATGCTATGTGTGATCCCAAATATGAAGGATTTTTACTGATTGGTTTCAGCCCCACAAGTATGATAAGTACTTCATTAGTATCTTACAATGATAAAATTGGAAATAAATTGTGCACAGAGAGAGCTTAAAGGTGACTACAGCTGCCAGTGCATTGCTGTTGGTAACTGCTGCCAAAGTTTGTGATGGAGCCCTGGTTTTGAGAGGTCATCCTGATGGTGATCACTGAAGGTGGTGTGAGCACTCTTCATTGGCTTGAGTGTTGCCCTTTTTAATCACTAGTCATAAACTGGTGGTGTAGATCAAGTCAATCAAGTTCTCGGCCTCACTTCATTAACGCTGACCACACAGTGGCCAGGAGTGGCTTTCCATCCTAAGCCTGGCTACCTCTGTGCTGCCAGCTCCTTTCTCAAGTTCATGAGTGTTTCAGTATAAAAACCCCAGAACTGTTACTAGGGAGGTACTTCTGAGTGAGACTTTTCTACAGCACACTTTTCCATCTGCAAACTGAAAATTAAGAACAAAAAGCATGCTTGAGAGGCATGTTCAATGCCACCTGATGTTTGAATTTTAGCATGCCATCCTTTCAGCTGGCAGTGTTGTATTTTAGGATATATTAGGGATGACAGATTATCTGATCTCCTGCACATGTATAGGAAAATGTTTACTATTTTTAGGCATGACTGAAAAACACGTTTTATCCAAAAACTTGCACATCTTAAGCATTGATCAGGTTGCTTTGTCTCTGCATATCTAATTCTCATTATTGCTACCTACACTGAATCCCGTACATGTTTGAAAAAAATGCAAACAACAAACTAACTCTTCCCCCTTCCCCAAGAAGGGGGAGTGGAAGTAGTACTGAGTGGAACACTGCCTATGGTCTGTGAAGCTGAAATATGTGTTTCATCAATTTTGCATGTGTTCACAAGCCATTGTTATTGCAAAATGTTAATTGTTTGAAGGAAGGCTGCTGATAACTGTTTGGCATGTGGCCTACAGGAGTCAGGGGTGTGTGTAGGGTGGGGGTGGAGGTGAAGAGAACGCACATGTGCCGTCTTTTCTAGGACTAGATTCTTCCAAATTCATTACACATATGTGTTTACGCTGAGATGCTCAGATTTGGGATTTTTTTTTACTAGAATGCTACATACTCAGTTGACTAACTTGTGTATTTGCAGCTGTCTTAACATAAAACAAGCAAAAGACATCTCCAAACAAACCAAAAGAACTCTCAGCCTTGCTGATGATGAAAAGTACCTGCTTAGCTGTTGGTTTTGTTGCTCTTGTGCTGTAGTGAAGATTTTCCTGAAGACTGTGCTGCTGTTTTGTGATAACCTTGAGTTTGAAGTGTTCTGCGTGGATTGGCTCAGAATGTTACAGGCAGAGACCTCTCTGACACTCTTACGTTACCTGAGCCAGTGGTATAACAGAGCTAAGCTTCCCAAGGGCTGTGTGATGGATAGTGCCGTGCTATTTGGGTGAGATCTGAAAGTAAGGCAAGTGAGGAATCTTTAGCTAGAGGGGTCAGGATGTGGCGCGCAGCTGAAGGGGCCTTACAGAAGTGTCTGGGCAGCTTGGAAAAGTGGATTGGGATGGTTTGGGGACTGCAGTGGAGGAAGCTTGACGCAGTGGGTTTATGAAGTTAAGGTCTCTAGTTCTGCTGGCCATCCAGTACTCCAGGCAGAAGAGAGCATCTCCCATGTGCATGTTTTCCGGGATAGACAAATGCTGGTGCTGCGTGATGGGTGTCAGTTCAAGGTGGCTTTTACAGTGAACAGTAACCGGGAGCACCCATGCTTTGCATCATTCCAGCAGAAGTTACCTCCCAAGTCTTTGGTGTATATTTGATGATGTGTGACTTGTGGGGTCAAAACCAGGCTAATATTACAAGAGATTCCAAAAATATAATGTAATGCAAAAGTTACTGCCTCTGTTCAGAAATCTGGGTTTTCTGATCCGCTGTAGACAGCAGCCAATGTAATGTTTGATTTAAAGCAATCGCATGAGGCGCTTTAAGAGCCCTACTAGCTTAAATACCTCCTACTTTTCTTGCCAAACACTGGGTGCAGCGTCTTTCTGGGTGTCATGTGTATTCTCTGTGCTTCAAGAGTTTTCTTCCCCTGAAGAACATGGACAGTGGGGCTACAATTCCATATTGAAATGGGTTTTGAGAGTATTGTGTGCCATTTATTTTATTACCTGTACCTTTAACTTTTGGAATGCATTGTACAGTGCTGGTCTTCGAGCATAATGGGGAAGAAAAAAAACCAGTTTGATCCTATCAGAGGAATATTTGAATAACAGTTGAAGCCCGCATACTTGTTTCTTCTGTGTGAACAGATTTACACACAATTTAATTTCAAAAGTAAAACAAGGTTTGTAAATAGATTTTTGTAGCTTGCATAAAAATGACATTTCATCTACAGTTACAGTGATTACACATTATTGATGCCTTAGAATGGAATCTTTATTGCTTTAATGAAAAGATGAATAACTTTATGTGAGCAATAGTGTGATGGCTTTTAAACATCTTGGGCAGGACACAGATATTTTAGTTTATAAATAAGTATAACTGCTGTACAATGATGAAGAGAAATTCCATGTATTCTTTTGTTTTCCAGGAGCAAAAAAAATTTCAGGTACAATAGTGTAATAGATGTTAAACATGCAATTGCAAGAACTATTGTAAGTGGATGTAGGTGTGTGACAATCTTTATTATTACTCATTTCTTTAACATCTCTGAGTCACAGTGCTTGAAAGAAGAAACACTAATTAGATATAGAACTGAAAACATGCATCTGAAATTACTGCCAAATACAGATCTAGCTTAGCCACCAGCCTCTACCACGTTCCTCTAAGCATGGAAAAGAATTCTCCGTCTCTGTGTGAAAAATAAAGAAATGTACACGGATAGCTTTTCCTTGACGCTGAGATACATCTGATACTACTGAGTGTTTTCAGGGTCACTTAATGGCTTGTTCAAGTTCTGTTCTATTTATTTCTCAAGTATGAGGGAATCTTTTTAGCTGTACAGATGAGTAGGCAGCAGTTTTTAGTTGAGGCATCAGTAAGTCTTTCTTTAATTGTGTTTGTGTGTGAGTGTTCATTTTAGGATACCAGAAAGGATGTGGTTGAAAACTATAAAGATGAGTTAAAGAATCTGTTCTTGTAAAAGAATGATTCCATATGTCATAAAATGTTTTACGGTTAGCATAAACATGGCTCTGCGTCATTAGAATCACTTTCAGACTACTCCAGAGTTCTCCATTCAATATCTGAGTACCTCCTCAGTGCAGCTTCCGCACTTCATAAATACTGAGGGGTAATTTGGGACACAACAGTGTTCATTCCTATTTGGTCTGGGATTTTAATGATAGTGTAATTACTTACTGCTAATTACAAATGAATACAGTTAGCACAGCAGCTTCTCAGAGGGGAAATTGACACTTTTTCTCAGATGTTTCTTAAATATGGGAATCAGTATTTGTGTGCTTACTTGATTGTACCAGAACACTGAATATTAGATTATATATCAATAATGTTTCAATTTAATAGCTGACTGTTGAAGGAATATTCTTGAAAATGCTTCTTGAAGATGTGGCCATTTTTGTACTTTAAAGCTGAATGTTCTTCTGAAAGCTCTTCTGCCAAGGATTTTCAGCAGGCCTTAATCTCAACATTTCCCTGTCATTTATTCTATTTCATGTTTCAAAAGTAAATGGGTGATTTCATGTCAGGAAAAAAATCTCAAGTTAGGTGTTGGGGTTTTTTCTTCAAAGTATTGGTTAGTACAGGATTGGATGTGTGTGTTTGGTGTGTGTAGATTAAGGCTGATTCATCAAATAGCCTGTATGTAAAGGTCTTACATGATTGAATAATAGAAAAGCTCAGAAACAGGTCAAACTCCGAAAGACGTACTGTCAAATGAAGAGAGTTAACATTAGAGTTTTTGTATTTTTTATTTTTATTTTAAAAAAGGAAGAATACTTTTTTTAACATCTGCTTTTAATAATAGGCTTTAAAGCATTAAATTCCCCGAATGCTGAATAAGCAGTGAGTCTCATTTTGGGTGGAGTCTGCTGCTTGGCTGGCCACTCATTGTCATGGAGTCTAAACATCACTTAGAGAAACAATTTTTTTTTGGTGGATGTAATTAGTGCTATAGAGTCTATAGAAATTTTATGCAGTGCCACAAGAATAAAGACTAACCTGCTGGATGTGCACTGTTCCACCAATCATTCCACTGCCATAACAGACTGCAGTTGCTCTGTCTGCGTGCCACTTCCTTTGACAGAGCTGCCATTTGTACTCTTGGTTCTAGGTGGTGTTCTTTGAAGTCTTGTCTACTCTCCTGCCCGTACTGTGCTCTTCCTAATGGTTCTTTTAAATTGTTTTTTAAATAGCTTTTAACCTGGAACACTTGCCTCCTGTTCCTCCTGTTTTTCAGGGTGTGAACAGCCTGTGGGATTTGTTCATATCAGTGTGTACATCGTGCACTTTTCCTCACAAGCCCAGACAGAGAAATGGCCAAGTTTTTATGTTATCTGGAGGAAAAAAGCCTTTAATAGAGCATCAGGACAAGGTGTTGGGAGTGGGGGGAGGAGAGGAGGGGTTTTTTTGGTTTTTTATTAAGTTGAGTATTTGTCAAGGTTTGTATTAAAATGAATTCAGTAATTCCAGAAATTGTGTACAAATCAAGTGCTCATAAATAGGCAGTCATGCTGGAGATGAGCTGACTGATGTCAAAGAGAAACAGCCACAGCTGTTTGAAGTTAACTCCTGAGTGTAGAAGGGTGCTAATAGTGATTCAAATACAGCTTTTAACTGCATCAGATAGTTTTTCGTGGAGACTGAGCGCTGTTGTTGGTCAAGACTAGAATGCATGTGTGCAACTTTCAACTCCTTTTCCAGAGCTCCTTTTGCTGTGATTACATGGAATACAGAAGATTAACTGTCTTCTGTTTCTTAGGATCTTGCTAGATTCAGCTTGGAAGTCTTTTAGAGGAAATAGGCCATTGTCCTGATCGTTCAGAGGAGGAGGCAGAATCATCAAGCTAGGAAGTAATGTCCTATTCCTGATTCAGCTGCTGAGAGGGATCAAAAAGATTTAGTGGATTAGGTTTGGAAAGATCTGAAAGTAGGGTGGTTTTCTTTTCTTTCAGTATCACTGTTAGTGCTTTGTTTCTTGGTTTTAAAGACTAGGGGATCAAAAGCTCCATAAAGCTAGCTGCAGTCTGCAAAGGGCAGTCTCTTAACACGTTAACCTCTACAAAATGTGAACTGGGAAAAGCCTTTAATACGGAAAGTTTCGGTTGGTTTGGGTTTTTAGGGCAGGATCTCTATAAGATGGCATACCTCATTGCTTACCCATGTGATGTATGTCATGAAAGTCCAGTAGGGCCAGTACAGCTCTGAAACGGAAACCAGGACTAGAAAAATAAAGGAGAATTTTTGAAAATACATTAAGAAAATATGTTTTTGGGTTTTTTTCCTGCACTACTGAGCTACAGTTTCCAAGTTACAGTTCATCTTCCGTTATCGCTTAGGCACTGGCTTAAGCCATCAAATCCTTGGGAGCCTCTGCTGCACAGCTTGCAGATTACTTTTATGCGGCTTTGTCTGTGCCATTTCTTTGGGCTGGGCTTTTGTTTAAGCTTTCAGTGGTGATAAATGTGTGCAGATTCTGGAGAGTGTGTACAGAGAGCTGGTACTGATAATATTTTTCTTTTCTTTTCCTCTTACTTAGACCAACGAGTGGAATAAGAATGATGATCGGCTGCTTCAGGCGGTGGAGAATGGAGACCCTGAGAAGGTGGCTTCACTGCTGGGTAAAAAGGGAGCCAGTGCCACCAAACAAGATAGTGAGGGCAAAACTGCGTAAGTCCAAACAAAACCTGTGATTGAACTCATGGAAAGCCCCAGCCCTAGATGGCACATGCCACTTCTGTGAATTAAAAACCAGATACTATCCTGAAAATGAAGGTTCCTTTTTCTTCTGAGGCACAACACATTCTGCAAGTCTTGATTTTTAATTCTATCTTTAAAATAATTTCAAAATCATAAGCTCATTAAGGTAACTTGAAGATTAACAAACTACTGGGTAGACTGGGATCATTTTAGGACAGGGTATTTTCAAATTTCATAATGCAGTGCAGATTGCACACTCCGAAATGTATTAATCTTTGGGAATATCTTTTCCCATGGACATTACTTTAATAAGACAGAACTTAAGATATATTTTCATCCTAATAGATTTGACTGAACCGAAACTATGGTGACAGTTCTAAAATCTTGCAGATGCTAGGGATTCGCTAAGTGTTCCTTGTTTTGATTGAAGTGTGCTAATGAAAGTTTTGTGTAAACTGGATTCCTATTGCTATGTATTTCTAATACAGCATTTTCATCTTCTGGTCTTCCTCTTGTTCTCTTGGGAACATTTCTGAACTGTGGAAGATAAAAGATTCCACTGAGTTAACTACAGCTGAAAGATTGCTATCCTTACACTTCCTTCCATATGGCTCAGAAAGATGATTTGGTGGATAACTGAGAAATAGGTGTCCTGTGACAGAACCAAAACCTTGATAAAATTCTGGATAGATGTGGGCAAAGGAGGACTTAGAAGGACACCACAAGGCAGTTTAGTCTTGGGAAGGGCAGCACAAAGCAGTTTTTACCAAACTCTAAGTTCTAATAAATTACCTCTGGGTTACATTTATTGAGTCATACTCTGCTTCTTTCTTGGTCTGGTTCAATTTCCTGCATCTGCTCTATTTCTGCTCTGCATGTGAGGAAACTGTGTGATGGATTGACTCATAATGGCTTGGAATTTCTTAGTGCAGAGGTCCAAGTCATCAGTTATGTCAAGCGGGCTTTCTCCTCCATGTTTTAATAGGTTTTTAATTTTTAAAAGTTACATAAATATGTTTTTATTTTGGCCATCGAATCTTCAGTATTACAGCTATATTTAGCATTTCATGTTTTTACAATCAGCATAACTTCAGATCTCAAGGTCTTCTTAAGTGTTACTCTGTATACAGTGTATCCAGTGTAACACCAACTTTGCAAGTGTCATGTACGAATTGATACTATGGATTTTTCTTGGGAACCTCCCAAGACTGAATTTATTAGTATCTCTTAACTCTAAGAAGGTAGCTAGGTATTGGTGGAATGATTTTTCAGTTTTACATGGTTACAAAAAAAAAAAAAAATCCTATTTTCCTTCTTTCTCTGCAGCTACTGGGAAGTCAGTAAACATATACTTATGAATGATACTGTTACTAATAATGCAGTTGCAGATACTTCTTTCAATTGCTTGGAATGAATGTGAGTTAATGCTATAAAGATCTCTGCTGCTTCTTGTTCTCTGCACATTTAACTGTCATTTACTTTTAATTTTTTTTCTGTGTCGTGGTTAAAAGGAAGCTTGAGAGAGAAGAAGAGCAGTGTTGCTGTGATGCAGAAATACAGCATGTCAAGTCTCATTCTGTTTCCGGTGCTTTGGGAAATGTAGCAGACCTGCTCAGGTTATTTCTGTCTACGTTTTGAAATATAAAGACTGACAGGTGTGGAAGCAATGACGCTAACCTGGAGAGACATAGCTACCAAATGTGGCCCAGAAATGTTCTCTAGTCTGTCTTAGTAATATTGGGCTATGTCTTGTTTGTGTTTTTATCACTCCAGAGTATTTTTTTTGGTGTGTACAAAATGGGGTACAGTCATCATTTCTGTGCAGACTTGTTTCTTCTGTTTGTAGTGTGATGCCAGTGCTTCATTCCTGCCATGTGTCTGGGCACCTGACACAGCTGGTTTTGCCTGGCCTCAGAAGCTCTGCATAGAGTAGACTCTTCTGCAGCCCAGCACTGAGGTCTGTTGGTGTGCTGCAGGAGCATGGTGCTGGTTTGTTAGCTACCCAATCTGTAACATCAGCTACTCCTGCACTGGGAAATTGTGATCTGCGCAGGGCTTTTTGGGAGAGTTGTCCACCCTTGTGCTCAGATTTCACAATATTACAGAATGGTTTGGATTAGAAGGGACCTTAAAGATCATCTCGTTTAAATCCTCCTGCCATGGGCAGGGACACCCACGCTTGGCCATGTTGCTCAAAGCCCAATCCAGCCTAGCCTTTAACACTGCAGGAATGGTTCCTCCCCCACCTCTCTGGGCAACCTCTTCTAGTTGCTCACCTTTCTCACAGTAAAGAAGTAGCAAAAAGCCGAGTAGCAAAAAGCCTCAAAGCAGTGCCGAAGAAGTGGCAGTTCGGGGCTGGCCCCGTTCCAGCAGGGCAGAAGGAAGCAAGCGCAGAATTTCAGGGCACATGAGCAGATGATGGTAGATTTCCCAGGACCAGGCTTGATGGTGACAGCGAACTCCTGCAGCAAGCAGCAGCCTGGCCGTCCTCTCTCTGATGCTGAGAGCAAGCATGAGAAGCTGCTCCCAGCCCCGTCCCTTACCTGCCCCCAAAACTCGCAGTATCTTCTCCCTCCAAGAGAAACCCCAGAGACTCGAAGAAGTGTAGCCGGGCGCTACAACTCCTCTCCTTTGGCCCCTTTGTTATGTTTAAGTACCCGTAAGTACTCAGTAGTTACTTTCCTAGCAACTTAGGGGAGAAAATTCTACGCGTAAAAAAGAAACAAATCTAACCCCCAACATGGTGACAGCCAGTGTCACTTCAGTAAAAGCAAATAACATCTGACACATCTGTTGGCCTTCTGCAGAAGGTCATAGCTGTGGTGCATGAGGGAGGAACAACATCATCTGCCTGGACTTGTGCAGGATTCTTGACACTGTCCTGCAAAACATTCCTGTCTACAGCCTGGAGAGACATGAATCTGTAGACAGGAGGCAAAATCACCTCCCTTGGCCTGCTGCCCACAGAATTATTTTGATGCCAAACAGTGTATTATTTCTGGTCTGTGAGCTGACATTGTTGCCCATGTCCAGCCTCCTGTCCACCAGCACCCCCAAATCCTTCTTGGCAGGGCTGGTCTCTGTCCATTCTCTGCCCAGCTTGGGTTTGTGCTTGGGTTTGCCCTGACCCAGGTTCAGGACCACCGCTTGGCCTTGTTGAACCTCATGAGGCTCATGTAGTTTGGCTGGTCACATTTCAGGAAGTTGTCTGCAGTGCCATGTGGGAAGGGAGCTCTTTGGATGCGTGTTCTATTGATCCCAGTGAGTATATATTGATGCATTTGTTTACTTAGTTGGGATGAAGCTGACTAACCAGACGAACATGGTGGATTAAATTATGTAACAGAGTGCATAATGTGATTAAAGACTTTGGAATGTGCTTGAAAGCAAAAAGGAGAAACAATTACACATTGCAATACAGGTTTGTTAGCTCCATCATTGTCTGTAGCCTTAAGGTGTGACATGTTTCTTTTAAGACTTTCCTTTCTCATTCTTTTTGTTAACAACTCTACAAGCAAAAATATCATTACTGTCCAGATGTTTGAGATTCAGTAATATAGTGCATTATTTTAAACAGAAGGTGGAGAGGATAATTTTTCATGCTTAGAGAGGTACTTCTAAGTTTTTTATTTTATAATTAGATGGCTTCCTATCATAAAATCCTTGAACTGAAAGGAACAGAGACCAGAACTGAAGATATTCTCTATTTGTCCTGTTGAGTACTTCATGTAACATCTCACTGAGTCCTGCTATGATGTACTTCAGCTTCGGCTCAGTTTTGGACATTACCACCTAAATTTCCTCTTTGTGTCCTCTTTATTCCCTGTCATTTAGGTCCTTGACTTTGTGACTTACTGACATGCAATAAAACGGAGGTGCTTAAAATAATGAAGTTTAGGTACCTCATTAATTTAAGGTATTAGTATTAAGGCAGGTATTTCTTAGAGATTATATTTACAAGTTTTCATTAGGAGGTTTAACTCCTCAGCAGTATCTCTTTTTAAAAAAGGCATTTAAAAAATACCTTGTCAGAGTAATGAAATTATAGTTTTTTAAGACTCACTTGACTTTCCACACCGTCACCCTGCCTTTGACTAAGTTCTTTCTATGAACAATAAATCACTTTTAAGGCCACGGAGCAAATCCACCTTTGGCGTAAGCTGACAAAGTCCCATTGTTGCTCCAACTTACATAGCACAGACTATTGCCAAGCATAGTTGTAATACAACCTATCTGGAAATCTGACTCTGTCATTGTAGTCTTACTTTGCCAGATGGGTTGGTTGTTTTTTCTTTTGGTCCAGTTTCCTTAAACAACAAAATGGGGCTTTCCAGCTTGGAATTTGATAATTTAAATCCACTTAAACTAACAAAAAAGGGTTTTCAAAAAGATCCCGTTTGGGAACATAGGATTGGATTCATTCATGCGCTGCACTTTCCACAAGATCAAGTGTTCAAATGGGCTGTTATTTTAAGAAGCTACTGCCATTGTTGAGGGGAAGTGGAGGGATGGGGGTGGGGGAATGATTTTGGAAAGGATTTACAGTGTATAAATGGTAGCATTTCCTTGTCTTGAAGTTATTTTGTCAGTGTGCCAGTCCATTACTGCCATGTTTGCATGTTTCTGCAAGGTACTAAACTAGAATTAAATGCTTTTGGCTATTAAGTGAAACAGATCTCTGTACTTTTTTTTTTTGAACTGCGATTGAATCAGCTGTTGTTTAATGAAATTACAACAATACAAGAAAGCTTTAGAAACCTCTGCAAATTTGCTCTTTAAGGACTCTTTCACAAAACTATTGTCAATAGCCGTTAATAGAAAAGATATATTTTCATTTGAAAGAGACTGTTCATGCCTTGGAGGCTGAGCTAAAAATAATTTTTGGAGCATATTCCAACTGCAAATACTAGATATTATTATGTACATAGTATTCATTTTTGCTTTCTTCCTTTCAGATCTTACTGTATAAGGAGGTGGGGGTGATTGGCATGAAGAACATCACTTTTCAAAAAATAGATCATGTTTTAATCACCTCTGAGAGAGAATGTTTCCTTGTAATATTATTTACCTTAAAATAAGCTATTGGAAGAAGACAGAGAATGATAGCATAATCTGAATTGGGTAGGACCCGCAGCGATCATCAAAGTCCAAGCCCTGTCCCTGCACCAGACACCCCAAGAGTCTCATCACATGCCTGAGAGCATTGTCCAAACATTTTGAACTCTGTCAGGCTGGTGCTGTGACCACTGGACAGCCTGTTCCTGTGCCCAGCTGCCCTCTGGGCAATGGATCTTTTCTGATATCCAACCTAAACCTCCCCTGACACAACTTAGGGCCATTTCCTCAGGTCCTGCCACTGTGACCCCAGAGAAGAGAGCATGAAGGAGTTGTAACTGCATTGGGGTCTCCTCTCAGTCTCAGGCACGCTTCAGACAGCTTCTCTTCCTGACCCTTCACCATCCTCCTAGCCGTTATTTGGATGCTCACTAGCGATTTAATGTTGTTTTTATGTTGTGGCACCCAAAACTGTCCCCAGCACTCGAGGTGATGCTGCTCCAGAGCAGAGCAGAGCAGGACAATCCCCTCCCTTGCCCAGCTAGTGATGCTGTTCCTGATGCCCCCAGGACAGGGTTGGCTCTCCTGGCTGCCAGGGCACTGCTGGCTCGTGTTCAGCTTGCCATTGACCAGGAGCCCCAGGTCCCTTTCTGTGGCACTGAATCACAGAATTTTTTAGGTTGGAAGAGACTTTCAAGATCATCGAGTCCAACCCATCTCTAATACCTCAACTAGACCATGACACCAAGTGCCACATCCAGTCTAAACACTTGTAAGGATGGTGACTCCACCACCTCCCTGGGCAAGCCATTCCAGTACTTTATCACTCTTTCAGTGAAAAACTTTTTCCTAATATCCAGCCTATATCTCCCTTGTCGCAGCTTGAGACTATGTCCTCTTGTTCTGTCCGTTGCTGCTTGGAGAAAGAGACCAACCCCCAGCTGACCACAGCCACCCTTCAGGAAGTTGTAGAGAGTGATAAGGTCACCTCTGAGTCTCCTTTTCTCCAGGCTAAACAACCCCAGCTCCCTCAGTCGTTCCTCACAGGGTTTGTGCTCCAAGCCCCTCACCAGCCTTGTTGCCCTCTTCTGGATGTGCACAAGCATCTCAACGTCCTTCCTAAACAGAGGGGCCAGAGCTGGACACAGCACTCAAGGTGTGGTCTGACCAGTGCCGAGTACAGGGGAAGAATGACCTCCCTGCTCCTGCTGGCCACACCATTCCTGATCCAGGCCAGGATGCCATTGGCCCTCCTGGCCACCTGGGCACACTGCTGGCTCATGGTCAGCTGCTGTCACCGGCACCCCCAGGTCCCTTTCCTCCTGGGCACTGTCCAGCCACACCGTCCCCAGCCTATAACGCTGCAGGGGGTTATTGTGGCCAAAGTGCAGCACTCAGCACTTGGACTTATTAAACTTCATCTTACTAGACTCTGCCCATCCATCCAACTAGTCCAGATCTCTCTACAGAGCCTTCCTACCTTCCAACAGATTGACACACGTTCCCAGCTTAGTGTCATCTGCAAATTTACTAATGAAAGACTCCATGCCTTCATCCATGTTGTCAATAAAGATATTGAACAGAACTGGCCCCAGCACAGACCCCTGAGGGACACCACTGATGACTGTCTGCCAGCTGGATGCAGCAGCATTCCCCACCACCCTCTGGGCTCAGCCATCCAGCCAGTTCCTAACCCAGCAAAGAGTATTCCTGTCCAAGCCATGGGCTGCCAGCTTATTTAGGAGTATGCTGTGGGAGACAGTGTCGAAGGCTTTGCTGAAGTCCAAATAGGCAGCACCCACAGCCCTTCCTGCATCCATCAGTGGGCCACCTGGTCATAAAAGGAGATCAGGTTGGTGAAACATGACCTACCCCTCCTAAACCCATGCTGGCTGGGTCTGATACCCTGGCCATCCTGTAAGTTCTGTGTGATGGCACTTAATAGAAACTGTTCCATTATTTTGCCAGGTACTGAGGTCAGGCTGACTGGTCTATAATTATCAGGATCCTCCTTTGCACCCTTTTTGTGAATGGCTGTCACATTGGCCAGCTTCCAGTTGTCCAGAACCTCACCAGTGAGCCAAGACTGATGGTAGATGATGGAGAGTGGCTCAGCAAGCTCATCTGCCAGCTCTCTCATCACTCTGGGATGGATCCCGTCTGGGCCCATAGATTTACGGATATCCAGGCATGTCAGTAGTTCTCTGACTGCCACCTCTTGGGTAATGAGGGGACCATTCTGCTCCCTGACACCATGTCCCAGCCCAGAAGGGCAGTTGTCTTGAAGGCAAGTCATCTCCTCACTAAAAACTGAGGCAAAGTAGTCATTAAGCACTTCTGCCTTCTCCTCATCTGCAGATATTAAGTTCCCTCCCTTGTCCAGTAAAGAACAAAGGTTGGTCTTACCCTTCCTTTTAGCATTAATATATTTGTAAAAAACATTTTTTATTATCTTTTACAGAAGTTGCCATTCTAAGTTCGAACTGCTCTTTGGCCTCCCTGAATTTTTTTCTACATGCTTTAGCAGCTCCCTTAAATACTTCCTGAGAGACCTGACCCCCCTTCCAAAGCTGATACATCCTCTTTTTATTCCTAAATTCCTCCAAAACCTCCTTGCCCATCCGGGCTGGACGTTTACCCCGTCGACTTAACCTTTTGGCACACTGGGACAGTCTGTTCCTGTGCCCTCAAGATCTCTGTTTTGAGGCATGCCCAGCTTTCCTGAACTCTTTTGTTTTTAAGGGTTGCTTCCCGAGGGATGCTCTGAATAAGTCTGCTTTCCCAGTCTGTCTGTTCACCCAGGGTTGCCCTGGCCCAGGTGCATGATCCAGCCTTTCCCCTTGTTGAGCTTCATGCAGTTGGTGATTGCCCAGCCTTCTGATTTGTCGAGGTCTCTCTCCAGGGCCTCTCTGCCCTCAAGGGAGTCAACAGCTCCTCCCAATCATCTGCAAACCTAGTATCCCTTTAAGTCTTGTGTCCAAGTCATTTCTGAACATGTTGAAGAGCAAAAGGCCAAGGATGGAGCCCTGCAGAGCCCCACTAGTGACAGGTCACCGGCCCAATGTCACTCCAGTTACTGTAACACTTTGTGTCCCACCCATGAGCCGGTTGCTCAGCCATCACAGGCTGTGTTTGTCCAGTTGTGAGCTGGACATTTTGTCCAGAAGAATCCTGTAAGACACAGTATCAAAAGCTTTGCTGAAATGCAAAAAGATAAAAATAACATCACTGGCTTCCCTTGATCGACTAGGTGGGCTACGTTGTCATGAAAGGAAGTTAGGTTTGACAAGCACGACTTTCCCCACATGCAGCCATGCTGGCTATGATCAATGACTGCATTGTCCTCCAGGTGATTTTCAATACTTCCCAGAAGGATCTTGTCCATAATCTTACCCAGCACTGCAGTGAGACTGACAGGCTCAGTTTCCAGGGTCTTCCTTCTTACTCTTTTTGAAAGCTCAAGCATTAGCCAGCTTCCAGTCAGCTGGGACCTCTCCAGATTCCCAGGACTGTTCAAAAGTCTTCGAGAGAGGCCTTGTGGTGACATCAGCCATCTCTTTGGGTGCTCTCAAATGAATCCCATCAGGCCCCATGGATTATAGGGATCCAGCTGGAGCAGCAGATCCCACACAAGTTTATGGTCAACTGAGCATTGATCATTCTTGCAGCCGTGGTCCTCCAGCTCAGACCACTGGGACCGCCTTAGCCTGGGAGAAATGGACAGTGCTCTACTTTTACACTGACTTGTGGATGTTGACAAACACTCAGTGGTTATGTCTGGACTGACAGAGAAGGACCAATTGGCAGTGCAGAGGGAAACCCATCTGGGCTGCTGGACTGTGGCCCAGGTAGAGGAGTTGGCTGTAAAGTGCATCATGTAGATGCACACAAATGCAACAGGCAGGCTAATGAAGATACATTGATTTGATCTCTGAGGAAAAAAAAAATTACTTTTATCACAGTATATGATTTCTGATGGTCCAGATGGTTGCAATAATGTCTAGGTTTCTGAACATGGTCATAGTAAGAAAGACCACAGGGATCTCAACCTTTGTTTTATCTCTAGCCAACAGATGGCTGAAATCTGGTTCTTATTCCAAAATTTCTTGTAAAGTTTATTTCCATGGGAGATCTGGGTGTAAAAGCTTTTGTCTCTCTAAATCTTTTCTGAAGTTCTTTTAAGGCTCAAATTGTGAGTATTCTTTTTTTGTCCCTTCCCCTGCCCTGCAGCACTTTTAGGTATATAATTTAATTAAGATCTTGATATTAGGTTTCCTGAAAAATTGCTTTCCACGTTAGACAAATGCTCAGAAATGCTAATGAAACTCTAGGCCATGGTTGGATGAATGTGTCCACTGCCAGGATACTAAATTGGGCTAATTAACTTCCTATTATGTTCAGTATGAGCTGATTGTTAATGTATGGTGAGAGGGAATGCTTTTATCTCTACAACAGAGGAGCAATACTTAACTTTGATTTTATAATTTGGCGATACATGAAAAAATTCACTCTGCCTACAAGCACCACTGTATTGACAATCATGCAGGCTTTTAAATGAGATCCATGCAGTGAATTCATGGCAGTGCTTTGTTCCTAGCCGTTGACTGAAATTGTATAGACCATTTCTGATGGTTTTGACCCCTCACTTGACCTTTCCAACTAGAGTTGGAAAATTTCATGATCCAGTTTTTAGTTCTTGCCTGCGCTTTTGACAGAATTTGAAATCAACAGCATCCAGGCTCTGTTATACACATTTTCAAAGGATTTTTTAATAAGACATTTTAGCATTTTTATACCTTCATGTTATTAGGGAAAAAAAAAGAGAGAGAAGGGGCCATCTTCTGAAGAGACAGTAATTAATAATCTTTAGTTGTACTTCAGTTACAAAGTCCTAAACTTTCTGCTTTTTTCTCTTTAGTGATTTCCTATGTTGTAAATCAACCAAATTCCATGTATTTAAATAGCAAACTCCCTATTCCATATAAAGTTCTCTGAGCATTGAGAAGCCTCCCAATGGGTTTTGCATCTTACATGCATGGGGCTTCGTGCAGATGATGTCTGAAGGTCAAAGATGAAGTAAACAGTCTACATTTTCTTGTAGGAGCCAGCTTGTGTCTTTTGTTCTATATTTGCTTTTTCACACAGCTGATGGCTATTCTTAAGAATTTTTGTATTTCATTGTCTTTTAGTGGAGCTGTTGTCTCAGAGGGAAGCAAATACTCTTCTGAAGGGCCCTTGTATTCATGTTTGGTTAGCCTGTGAGCCTCCTGCCCACAGGCAGGATCAGCCAAACCTGTAATGCAGCATCAGGCAGCGGCTGGAATTCCCTGTTAATGCAGCTCCATTTGCAGAGCTGCCAAATACCCAGTTTTTGCCAGACCTGGCCAGCTTTCAACAGGTTTGTCAGTTGCTTGGATCAGAACACAGCCTGGATGGTTGGGAGTTTTTGTATGCCTGGGTTGGAACAGCTGCAGTTTGGCTCATGTGGAGGCAAAATACGCAGTGCCCCACTTTTCTGTGGGGAATGCTGTGGCTGCTCCCTGCCGTTGCCCCATCTGAGCTGGCAGGTGAGCCATAAGGGAAGCGTGCATCTCATGGGTTGGGCCAGAATCAGCCTCTTCAAGGCTAGAGGGGACAGGGTTAAGGCTGCAGTTGTTTTTCAGATTTATATCTACATAATAGGCTGCAGTTGTTTCACATGTTTTTCAAAGACTTATGCAACCAAATGAGCTATATGTGTAGAATTTAGTTATATTCATTGGCTGTTACTGACTTAAAAATGTACTCTAATCTAGGAAGGGGAACAGACAGCCAAAACGGAGCAATGTGTAAATATTGAAATATTGAATTTACTTAAGGTTTGGAGTGTGGTGGGGTTTTTTGTTTGTTTTTGGTTTTGTTGTTGTGTGTGGGGGTATTTTGGTTTTTTGTTGTGTGTGGGGGGTTGTTTTGTTTTGTTTTGTTTTGTTTTGTTTTTTGTTTGGTTGGTTGGTTTGGGGGTTTTGGGGGGGTTTTTTTGGTTTTTTTTTGGTTTTTGGTTTTGGGTTTTTTTGGGGTTTTTTTTGTTTGGGTTTTTTTGGCTTTTTTGTGGTTTTTTTGGTTTTTTTGGTTTTTGGGTTTTTTCTTTGGTTTTGTTGTTGGTTTGGTTTTGTTTTGTTTAAATTTCAAATTGAGGTCTCAGGCAGTAGACTGTGCTGTTAGCTGCTTATTTACTGGACTTATGTTTCACTCTGTTTTCTGCTACCTTCTTTACAGGTGCATTCTGTGTTATGAAACTGCTGAAAAGTAACTGGAAAGTAACTGAAAAATTTAGAAAAGCTCTGAAGTTGCACATGCCTGTGGTCCTGTCCCTAGCCCTCTTCCAAAGTACGGAATCTTAAGTAGTACACTTATTCTGAAATACAAAATAAAAAGTATATTGCCATAATAACACAAAGAGTTTATTTAAAAAAAAATATTAGGTGGTCATATTAATGAGTGGTCTTTGAAGAATGTGTTACAAGTAGATTAATTACTATAAGTACCTATTATTGCACTTGGTTTGCAATTATCCCATGAAGTAAGAGACATTCACTTTGTACAGCTTAATTAAAAAATAAGTAAATCCAAGTAGTTGCTTCAAATCTGAATAGATGAGAAGTATTATGAGTGTAAAAGGTACAGAAGCATCAAGGACAACATATCCTGAGCTGTCCCTTGTTAATATCCCTCAGGTTCATAAGGATATTTCTGCTCATCAGTTCTTGGAGCACTAGATGCAGTTCTTAAGTTTTGCTGGAATTTCATGCTACAAAAATATTTGGTTTATATTAACCTTTACTGAGTTGCTCTCACTCTTTCAAGTGTTTCGGGATTACGTTGCTCTAATGTTCATGACTTTCATATACTAAGGTGATTATTAGCAATTGCTGACCCACAGGCAGCAATACCCAGTGAGTTGTGTTGGAGGATGTAGTCAATGCTCTCATTTTTGGGCTTAATTTTAACTTTGAACTCTGTTGGGCCTTGAAAGGGCTGAAGATGGCTATCTGGTTTTGCCCAGCTTCAGGAAGAAAGTCATTTTTATCTGGGCACATCCTCAGGGATTTGACCTTGTGCTAAAAAGATGATCTGCCAGAGGGGGTGTTATTGAGAAGGTAACTGAGCGCCTGTTTGGACTTTATACATGGACTGTGATCTTAAAGAAACCATGAGAAATGATCTTCCTTACTTCTCTGCCTTCCTTACCCCTCAGTACTTTGCTTTGAAGGCTCAGGCCACACTGCACAGATTTCTGGGCTCTTGAAGTTTTTTGATACTTGATACTTTTGATACTTTTGTCATACTTTGTTAATTTTTCTATCCTACAACTAAAAAAAATAAAAACAGTATGTCTGAGTTTCAGACTTTATGTCAACAAAGCCCTGAAGCTTCTGCTTGCAAGAATCTCTATTGCATTTTGCTGACATTAGTTCCTGAGGAACTTTAAAATAGACACTGTGCAAGAAACTTTATGTGATAAATCTAAATTGTGAGCACTTGTGTTTACAGTTAATAGTGCTTGGAAAGAAAGTCCATACATTTCAGGCTTGAAGTGGGAGTTTGTGTTAATGTGGTAATAGAGTTTGCCAAAGAAAACTGTATGTGAAAATGGAACTGCTGGAGCACAACCTGAGAATGAAAAGTATAAAGCTGCTGGGGATCCCAGAAATCTCTCTGAAGAGCAGCTGGGTGGATATTTTGCTGAGTTTGAGGCTAAAATCCGGAGACTGTAGCTTGCCAGCTCCTGTATTGCATGATGCAATTGCTTCTTTTCTGTAAGGAATCAGTCATTAAAGAGGCTTTCCTTTTATTAATGTCCCATAGCTCAAGGTGTGTATGATTGAAACAAGACTTTTCATGCTATGATGCAAAGCTGGAAACTTTTTATGAAAACTGCATTTGTTGTGGTTTCAGCGGTGGGGTTTTTTGGGTTTGTTGGTTTTTTGAAAGTTGTCCCAGAATACATGCTAACACAGAAGGGGCATTCAGAATTTTTATCAGAGGGTTCTGTAGAGCAGATGCCATCTCATGTTAAAATACAAGGACACAGGCTCTGTGCAGCCCTTCACTTTACTGTGGCTGGTGCTAAAGGGAGAAAGGGGAAATAATCTCACACAGCTCCTGGTAAATCCATCCCTGCCTCTGCCAACTTCTTAAAATCTTGCATTGTACTCTAGAAGTTGATTGCAAACTCTGAAAACCTAATTTTCCCAGCTTGTAATGGTGCCATCTCTGATTTGAAAACAGAATGTATTTCCTCTCTTTCTCTTAAGGTGTTTTTTTGGCTACATGTATGCAAGTGACAGGATAGTGATATGGAATGCCGCCATTATTGAATAGCCAAATTTTTTACAGTTACTCTTGGGAGTAGGTAAAATGGGTGCAGTGTAAGGCTGTAATTTTTATTTGTTTGAAAAAAAAAATAAAAAGCACAAAGAACTGGTATGTATTGATAGTGATTAACTGTAGATGTCTGATTTTCTTTTAAGATAGTCTGATCTGCCAAACATCAGTATGGCTCCTCCATAATTAAATGACTGGTTCTCCCTGCAACATGTATTCTCTCAAATGAGTGACAATATCTTGGTAATGCAGTCAGGAAATGATCAAGATCCTTTTGACTTTCATAGCAACACCTTCATGGTTTAATTTTAGGTTTAAGGTGAAATTCTACATGCTGCTCCTTATTTTTCCCTGACAGATTGCATCTGTGCTGTGTAATGAAACAGTGGAAGGCAGCTTTGGTTTTCAGCTGGTTTTGTTTCCTGTGCCAGTTCACCTACCTGCCTGTACTAGTGCAAGGAGGAAGCAGAACCCAGAGAGGGCTTGCAGAGGAAGGCAGAAGACACCTCCAGTTTCTGGACTGTTCTGGGGCTTTCCCAATAATTTCATCTGAGGGTGGTAGTTTTTCTATTATTAGGTTCAGGGAGTGTAAAAAAATGGCTTATTTTCAAAATTGTTTCAGTGCTGATAAAATCTCAAGCACTTCACAGATCAGTAAACCATGTTCTTCTACAGTAACTCATCAGGGTGCTACATGTGAGAGGAGACCACACTGGACTTCCTCCTGTGTGACACCAAGTATTATCTCCATGCCTGGAATGTGCTGCTCTAGTGAAAACTCATGGCTCTTTCTGCTTCAGGTCGGGTCTTAGGAACTTTGGTTCTTCTGCCACTCAGCCTGTGGTGGAAAGCATTCAAAAGCCAGATAGCATCTACTGTGTTTATTTTAGCTGTTGTTATTGAAGGAGGAGTTGAGGCTTTGAGGGATAGCACTGTAAGCTAGGTGCTGCTTCTAAAAATATATGAAAGCTCCAGTTAGTTCAGAAAGTCAGCCAGGTTATTAGAAGGTCACTTTGTGGCTGAGATGGCTGGTGAATTCCTCGCCTGATCTGATAGTATAAAAGCTTAAATGTCTGCCATTTCAATTTTTTTTTTCCTTTATTTAATCAGCAATACAAGAACTCTTAGACAGCTCTGTATCATTCTTGTGTGTTTGCGTGAAGGTATTGTTTGGTGGGGAAACTATAAATCATCAAATTATTGGAAGGCAAGGTAGATTCTTTTATAAGTCAACAAAGGGTTGACATCCATTAGAAAATGAAAAAGAATGATCTGCATTGAGGAGGGATGTTTTTACTCAAAATAAACCTTGACAATTAGTGTATATGAGTTCATAGTGTTTTTCAAACATTCTTGCACTTAAAATATTCTCAGAGCACTCAAATTGAAATTAGAGAGAACAATAGTATTACACGCTTGCATATACGTTGGACTAGGAAATAGCAAATACAATATTCACTTAGCATCCATAATTCAGCCATATTCTGAATGGGTTTGGATTTTGGTAAGTATGTTGAACTACTTTCAGGCCCTGGAGAAAATCAGTGATATGGAGAATGCTAATTCTGTCCAGAAAAAGCTCTGGAGCTTGACCTTGCCAAACAGAGACTGAGCACTCTGATTTGTAATTCTTCTGCTTTTTTTCCACCCATTTTTCTTTTCACAAATGAAAATTTCCTTGTTAGAAGGTTAGTATCTTAAATTAAGAGTTGATATTTATTTTTTCAGATTTTATCATGTTTCACTTTTGTGTCACTTCCCCTAGATATATGGACCACCCAGTTGTTTTAAGCCAGCTGTCAAAATACCATTCAGTAAGAGGATTTGCAGGAAGTAGCTCTGCAAATGGTTAAGCAGAGAACCTGAATATAGCAGAGCCATGTCTTACTGCTAATACCATGTTATCAATGCCATCAGCTACAGTTTTACAAGTCTAACCCCTAAATGTGGATTATTTCTCTTCTTCTGCTTATGTTGTAATGATTTGTAAGGAAAAGGTTTATGGGAGCTGAGTAGTAAAAACTACAGTCCTTTCTAGTTTGAATTAGACTGACGTTTAAATAATTTCTGAAGACACTCATTCTTGGTCTTTCAGCAAAGACTGGCTCTATCTGAACTCTTGTGCTTTGTCTGTCAGATGCTAGTTTAAAAAGTCTTAATTTCCTTGCTGGTTTAATATTGTGGAAAAATGTGGAAAATGTCATTTGCCCTGAATGAGGTATGGGCTTGTTTAGGACACATGTAAGTGCTTCACCCGTCGACATCTTGTATCTGTGAAAAATCTGCTGCTTCAGACTAGTTCAGGGATGTCATACACAACTGTGCCCTCTGCTCAGGCAGCAAGCATCATGAAAAGCATCTATCAATGTGGAGTTTTTATTTGAGTAACATTTCAGGTCAAGAAATTTGAGGTCCTGACAAGATTTCGAGGTGATAGCCTTTGTAGCTGTTCTCGAGTTGAACCTGAACCTCATGAAATGTGTTCACTCTTACTCTGAAAGTCTGTTTACTCCAACTGGGCTTTGCATTCCTCACAATGAACATAATTTTTCACCTTTTCATGTTAACTACTGAGTAATTATGAGATCTGTACATTCCCAGTAGGAAAAAGCAGTGTCAACCTACTGATCTTCCATCTGCTGCAGAGATGGGTCTTGAACCACTGGGAGTGGTAGTTGCTCCTCTGCTCACTGAAACGTCTGGATACAACAAAAAGAGACTATCCTGCTCCTCAGGAAGAACAGAAATGTTTTACCATAATAAAAGAAATCTATCTCAAATCAGTTCAGGCTGGGCTAAGATGTGGCTCTAAGTGGCAATAACAGGCTTATCTATTGTGAAGGGAAAATGAACTATGTTGTAATGGGATTTTCAGTGGAATGAGAATCCAAACCCTTAGTGTGGCCCTTGGTCCAAATCAAGTCTTACATGGTTTTTTTTGTTTACCTAAGTCATTGCACAACTAGGAAATGGGAGGAAAAGTTGTTTGCTTTCATATCAAGGGGAGTTTATTCACAGAAGATGCAAGTGAAATGCACCACTCCTTAAGGCGTCCAGATGGTGAGAACTCCAGTGTTTGGAAACCTGCAGGTTTTGCCTCAAATGTTTTAGGAAATTACGTAGTTTGTAAAGAATTATTCTGTACTGAAATGAATGTCTACAGTCTTCTTTGTTTCAAGAGAGAGCCTTGCTACATAGAAGTCCTCAGTATCTACTACTCAAGCGTTTGGGTTTTTTCTTTGTTTGTTTTGGATCAACTGTGTTGTTTGGGTTTTTAAACTAAAACAAACAAACAGCAACAAAAAAAAAACCCAAACCAAAGCAGGGAATATTAACTTTAAAATCAGAATTGTTTCTTAAGAGGGAGGGTTTGTCCAACACTCTGTAAATGGTTTAGCATAAATATGACTGGAATTCATTCATCCCATTCTGGAGTTGTTCTCTGTATAGAGGAGGACTTCTGTTTATTAAACCAGCAGTTAAGCAACCATATCCCCCATTGTCCTCCAATTGCTTTGACACTGTTAAGAAAAAATATCTCACTACAGGTTTATGTGAGACATAGTACCAAAAGAAGGATGCAGAGACGAGACACTCACCAGGCTGTTCTTTGTGGAATAAAACATCTGCATGTGTGATGACTTGCTGAGAACTGCCATGGGAATTGTTTTTGTTGGTGGGATTCATGTGTTCATAGGAGCATAGCCTGAAAAGAGTTATTTTTAATTTTCTCTGATACTTTTTTTGCAGTCAGATTTTACCTAAATAAAACTTCTTTAGCACTTGCGTGTTCATGTTGCATTTGGCACCGTCCTAAAAAGTCTGTCCATAAAACCTCAGTGCCCCAGATTTAGCCAAGTTATTATTATTCAGGTATTTATTATTGCTATGAATATCGTCAAATATAAGCTAGCCAAGTGTGTGCTTCACAATCTTCCTAATACATAAGTGTATTTGATTTTATTTTGTGTTTACACAAATGTATCTGAACATGTTTTGGTATTTTGCTGGTATGTTGTGCTGGCTAAATTAGAGGTGTTGGAATTTGTCAGACTCCTCTTGTGTCCCTCCCCCAGCCATTTTCCCAGAGCCTGAGAAACCACTTCTTCCAAAGAATGTTTACACAACTTTGGATTGGTCACCAAGCACATTGAAGTTTTGATTTTGAATGACCGGAGAGCAGACAGCAGCAGTGCTGCTTGTGCTCTTGGAAGTGTTAACTCTTCAGTTTGTTTATGGCAGTAGAATTCACAGGATAAACACACAGAATGCTTTTATATTTGCAGAGGAAGGTTCAAGGCTTAAACACTGCCTGTCTACCATTTGCAATCAGTAGCAGCCAGTGCAGAAGGAAAGACATGTTCTAGGAAGTGACGTGGTTGCTGTACTTAATAGACAGCCCTGTTCTATGACCTCTCCTGTTTTGATTAATTCTCCTCTCTTTGCCAGATGTTGTCTATAGGTCTCTTTCTCCGCTTTCAAGAGATTTCAAGGGTTTTCAAGAAGGCTGCAAACAAGTCTATGGCTTAGAGAAACATCGTATTCCAGTTCATAGACTCTTGAAATTATCCATTTCATTCCTGCTTGTTGTTCCCAGTTTCCCTGGTTAGCAGGCTGAACTTTCACTTAAAGGAGGCAGTTGTTCAAAATATAAACTCCTAAATACAGTAGTTGATGTGGCTCCATGATTTATGATGTTTCTTTTACATTCCAGGGGCAAATCCCTTTTACACAGGAATTAAAAATCATACCTTCTTCAGAAGATATTGTAAACCATCCCAGGAACACTGGCTCTTTCAGTTTGGTGCATGTTTGATGATGGTCCTAACTTTCCACACACAAAGAAATATTAATTAGAAGTATTTTGTCTTGAATTTTGTGTTTTACGTTACTCCCACTGAAAAACTGCTCTGTGTGCATCAGGTTGATATTGGCAGGACTCACATGGTTGGTAGCAGGATGTCTGCCCATATCTTAAGACTTGATGATGTTGGCATGTTATGCATCAGGAGGATATAAACTTCTCTGTTTTCAAAAGCTTTTCCTTAATTTTTGCTTCAGGGCAAAATGATGTCAGCAGCATCTCCGTAGCACTGCTTCTGTGAGTCTTGGTGTGCCCAGCCTGAGGATGTCAAACATAAAATTTCAGCTGTGAAAAAGCTGGAATTCAGTATAATTTCTTTGGTTTGTTCTGTAATTACAGCTTAGGTAAATGATGCTTGGAATTGTGTCCTGCCATGGTATGCTTGGTAGTGTCTGCAGTTCCACACTGTTTAAACAAGCAGGTCCTTGGGGTGAACAGCAAAATCACAAGTGGAAAAAATACATCTCTGGGATAGTCTCACAAATATCCAGTAGCTTTGATTTCTCCAGGTGATACTCAGAGTAAAGTGTTTTCTCCCACCTATACACGAAGGAAAGATGAGCTTTATAAAAGACAGTGCAAAAGTACAGCTTGATGTAGTTTAATTAAGGAAATGCAGAATCATGTTTTAGAGAACTAAATTTTGTCCATTATAAGGAGAAAATCTAACTAAATCTAACTACTCTGACTAAAATGTCTAGAACAAAGTCAGTTATTGTGGCTGGGGTTTTTTTATTAATTCCCCAAGCCCCGGTATTCTTTGGGGATATATTACATCACTAGGGACATAAGTTTAGAAATTGTGTGGGACTAGATGTACGTAAGGTATGTGATATGAGTTGATGGGGCAGCAGCCCATGTGAAATCACAGTTTGTTCGGGTTGGAAAAGACCTCTAAGATCATTGAGTCTAACCATAAACCCAGCAAGCCACGTCCACCGCTAAGCAGTGTTCCCCCACCAGCGGCACATCTGCCTGCTCCTTAAATAAGTCCAAGAGCCTTCCAGGGGTGGTAACACCACCAGCTCCCTGGGCAGCTTTTTCCAGTCTTTGGCAACCCTTTCAGTCAAGAATTTATTCCTCATTTCCAATCTAAACCTCCCTCTGGTTCAGCTTGAGGCCATTTCCTCTCATCCTATCCTGAGTTACCTGGAAGAAGAGACCAACCCTCACCTGGCTACACCCTCCTGTCAGGGAGTTGTAGAGAGTCATAAGGCCCCTCCTGAGTCTTTTTTTCTCCGGACTAAGCATCCCCAGCTCTTTCAGCTGCTCCTTATAGAACTTGTTCTCTAAATCTTTGCCAGCCTCTTTACCCTTCTCTGGACGTGTTCCAGTGCATCAACATTTTTCTTGTAATGAGGGTCCCAAAATGAACACATTATTTGAGCTGCACTATGAAAGTATGACTGCAAAGTCTTTTTGATGTGCTATCTCACTTCCAGAGCGGTTATCTTCCTGGGAGGCAATGGAAGGATGCCAAAAGATCTAAGGACGGGGGGAAAGAACTTGCCAGTATGCAGCTAGTGAATGAAAGAGAAAAGATATCTTAGTAATAATAAAAGTCATGTAAATGTTCTCTTCCAGTTTTCACCTGGCAGCCGCGAAAGGGCATGCAGAGTGCCTCAGGATCATGGTGACACATGGTGCAGATGTGACAGCCCAAGATGGTGCAGGTATGCCTCTCTGAACCTATACAGGTAGCACGATACACTTGCTTGTGTAGTTACTGATGTGCAGAAAATACAGATTTGACAACTTTGCTTTTCCCCACACACCCTGTAGGGAACTCAGCTGTAGCACTTGCAGGTTTGGGCATACTTGCTTTCCTGCATAGAGAATTCAGAATCTAAAGTCCTTAAAAATGTTTCTTCTAATACTATAAATTCCTGCATTTGTAGTGTAAAACAGTTGCTCAAATTTTTAATTTTTTTTTAAGTTAAAAAAAATATAGTTTTCCTCCCCCACCTCTTACTATTACAGGTTGCATCAAGATTTTCAGTTTTCATATTTATCCAAGCTATTAATCCCATTAACTTTACAGAAGTTGCAGTAAGACATTTCCTCAAGATTATGACACAGTGAAAACAGCTGATACAGGCCAAAACAGAGCTGAGGGCTATTAAGTATGGTGTTTCAGTTCTTACGATGTTTAATTTCTCAAAAGTCCTGTGCTTAATTACTGCTCCACTAGGAGAAGGATGGGAGCTGAATTTGAAACTAGCAAACTCTTCTTAATAGATTTCAGTTGACGCATCTGCAGAATCTGTGCCCAGCATTTTCTCAGGCTAGCTGAGCCACCTGGATGACCTGTCAGCTTTCTGTCTCTCCAGTAATTATCTGTAATTGCTGTGCTCATGGGTTCTGTTTTGCCACTTACTGCAGCCTGAGGGAATCTCTGTCATAGGTGGGAATGATTTGCCTCTATAAAGAGGTATTTTTGATACTGGAAGAAGCATTAATATTTTACATAATGATAAGGGAATATATGTATCTGATGCAGACTATAATTATGAATTCATGCTTTGCCTTGCCTGATTGGTCACTTGAGTCGTAAGAGGTTGCCTGCTTACTTCCATCTGAGAGTGTCAGCCCAGTGCTCTTTAGTGAAATCTTTCTATGTAAAAGTCACATAATTTGCAATGAGAGTTTCCTGTCACAAGTGTCTTTGTCTTTATTGAGTACTAAATCCTGGGTCCTTCTTTTCTTAGTTGCATGGATAATTTCTTCTTTTTCTGTCTTGTCATCTTCAGTTTTTCAGATGCTCTGTAAGATGAAGCTGGAGGTGAGACTTCAGTGTTTCATCATAAATCCATAGGCAGTAACTCATGGCATTGCATAGTTAATATGAATTCAGAGGTGCAAAATAAATTAATTGAAATGCAAACCAATGTAGACCTGTGTTTGATAGGGAATAGGGAATCTGTAAGGTGCAAACTAAAGTAGGCCTGTGTTTGAGTCTTCTATGTGCACTTCATGAATGACACAAACGTAGTAGAGTTGTAGGTGGTGAATTTGGCATGTTTTGCTCTTGATGCTGGTTACGTTTTCATTGCCAAATAGCAAAAATCAGGAAGACACCGACAGACATCTGTGTGCAAGGGAGGCTGTGTACTATTGGAAAACGGTATTCTAAGAAACAAGACGTAATGTACAATCTTAGATGTACTTCTGCCAAGGTTTAGTCTGACACAATGTTTGTGTCACTCTTTTATGTGAATTAAGACTTTAAGGTTATTCTGTTACTTGCCTGAACAACAGGTAGTAAAGACATTCTGCTTGATGTAGGTTTTATTTTCTCTACTTTTACTTTTTATGTGTCGTGATAGGAAAAAGACAGATAATTCAAGATTTTGCCTTTGTCATGAAAGGTTTTATTCCTATGCTTTGGCATGATTGAATAATTAATTTCTGTTGCTTTTATTCATTTAGGGCACAGTGCTTTACATCTTGCAGCAAAGAACAGCCACCCTGATTGCATTAAGAGGTTACTTCAGGTAAAAGAAAAATTAATTTTGATTTTTGAAATTTTCATTTGGTTCCAGTAGATGTGGACTCATTTTAATGCTCATAATCCGCAGCGCACTTCTATACTGCTCTATCTCCTTGGCATTGAGAGAGGAACATCAAGAGTTTAAGGACCATTCAGGCACTGTGAATGAGTGATAGAAAACAGTGTATCTTCCCTGAGTGGTCTGCAAATACAGTTTTCCATGTCTGACTGCTCTGAGATAGCTTGGTTGTGTTTCAAGTAGGTTGTAGCTTCAGTTTAACTTCCTCTGTTTTGTCTTTGTGGTTGGATGACTTGGAATTAGGTGGATTAAGAGTTACAGGGGAAAAGGTTTTTCACATCTGGGGGAATTCTGATAATGTTCCACCGGAATACTTTCTGTCTGTTCACCATAGAAACGTTTACAAGTTTAAAGTCAAAGAGAGATGAAAACAAAGTAGTTTAGATCAAAAATAATATGAAATCCTCAATGAAATGAGGTAAAGGGCAGTGAAGGGTTAGAAAGAGAGTTGAAAGAATGGGGAGAGAAAATAAGAAAAACAGAAGTGAAGATGAACAAAAGAGTCTCATTGTGTTGAAGATGAGCGTAAGTAAGCAAGATGAAGATGAGCAAAGACAATGTCCATCTCAGCTCCATTTCAGAAATACAGGTAAGCTTTCATAGTGGTGATCAGAGAAACAGACAGATTTTTTCTAAGTTTGGAATTACCAGTATGTCTCAGATAAAATAATGAATACAGACTGAGAATACCGATGAAAAAAATTATTAACAACCCCTCTTGAACATGATTTGCAGAAAGAGAATGGATCCTATATTCCAGCCTCCAGATTGTTTTTCTCTGATGGCCTCAGGGCTCTCTGGCTGTCCTGTGACTGGCCTCTGTCAGTGTCTCTGACAGCACAGGATCCAGTTTCACTGATTATTACACTGATTCCTCCATACCCCTTGCAAGCTGTGTGTCCTGCTGCTCTGCAGGCGAGTAGGGCTATCCTCAGCCACCGCAGCTCGTCCCGTGGCCCCGATCCACATCGCCATCAGGCCGTCGCTGCTGGCATCGCAGGCAGGAGCACCGGCAGCTCAGAACTCACCGTGTTAAACACCAAGGATCTGCCGCCTTTCCACTTGCTGCTGCAACCACAGACTGCTTTTGTTGATGTTTTTCTAGTTTTATTTCAATATACAAATTTATAAATCCATTTCTAAATGCAAACCTGTTGGTAATATTCTCCAGTAATTCATGTTCTTAGGATGATCTTCTGTGGACCCAATTGTGTGTGCAAGCAACATCTAACTGGTGTTGAACTAAAACAGGCTGAATAATTATTTTACACAGGCAGAATCATGGCATTTTTGTTACAGAATGTGATGCTCTTTTCCTAGATAATCATAGGCATGTTGGAGACAGTGCTGCATGTAAAATTCAAAAGTTACAGTGTTTGTTTTCTAGAAACGTGTAATTTTAGTGTCCTGTCTTCTCCTGTCCAATGAGGAGCATTGAAACTTGCGAAGGGTTTAGAGAACCAGTCCTGTGAGGAGCAGCTGAGGGAGCTGGTGGTGTTTGGCCTGGAGAAAAGGAGCCTTAGGGTAGACCATATGACAATGAGAAAAGAGGAAATGGCCTGAAGTTGCACCCCAGGAGCTTTAAGTTGGATATTGGGAAAAATTTCTTCACCTGGAGGGACTTAAGAGATGTGTAGATGTGAGAAATGTTTTAGTGATGAACTTGGCAGTACTGCGTTAATAGTTGGATTTGATGATCACGATGGTTATTTCCAACCCCAATGACCCTAAGTTTCTATGATACTCTCTCTTTGTTGTAACTAAAACAAAAATCTTCTGTACCAAAATGAGCCTTAATAAGGATTTGAATTATTTTTTCATTACTGTTTATTGCTTTGAAGTCTAGATTGATCAGTAACATCTGATAATTGTAATATAACAAGATATAACTGGATTGTTGGAACTTATTTTTAAAAATGCTAATGAACACTTACTGCATTCAACAGTGGGCCCATGGGAACCTCATGAACTTTAACCATGCCATGTGCTGGTGCTGTACCTGGGTCAGCCCAGAGAGCCAAATGTGTCCTGGGCTGCACCCAGAGCCCCGTGGGCAGCAGGGGAGGGAGGGGATTCTGCCCCTCTGCTCTGCTCTGCTCTGCTCTGCTCTGCTCTGCTCTGCTCTGCTCTGCTCTGCTCTGCTGTGGTGACCCAGCTGTCTCGGCGCAGGAAGGACAGGAACCTGCTCGAGTGAGCCCAGAGCAGGGCTGTGAATGTGATCAGAGTGATGCCTTGAGAGGCTACCTCGAACAAAGGCTAGACAGTGTTAAAGGAATAAAGTTGGTTATTTATTAAAAGGCCTTCAAAGGATGCACCTTGGGCAATACAAGAGCCTGGCCAAGGCTACACCCAAATGGATGACAGGTCACGAGTTTTCACACTTTTATAAGTTTTGGTCCATTTACATATTGGCGTCAATTGTCCAATTACAGCTTCAGGTTATGAAGCCCCATCCTCCCAGTTTGCTCTCCTCAATTCGCCGTTGTTTGTACTTTTTGGCCTGAAGCTGCAACGGTGTCCTCAGTTCTCAGGCTGGAAGAGGATTGTTTTGTCCAACTAAGCTGTGGAGAGAACTTGCTAACACTTGATATGAAGTCCAGAGTTATATACTAATGCAGTACAGAATCTGGAAAACATGAAAGCTAAAACAAGGCATCAAGAGGGATGGAGCACCTCTGCTGTGAGGAAAGGCTGAGGCTGTGGTATTCAGCCTGGAGAAGGGAAGGCTCCCAGGAGACCTTAGAGCTGCTTTTCAGTATCTAAAGGGGCCACATCAGAATGCCAGAAAGGGAGTTTTCACATGGGTATATTGTAATAGGACAAGTGGCAATGGATTCAAACTGAAAGAGGGTAGGTTTAGATTCAGTATTTGGAAGAAATTCTTTATTGTGGGGGTGGTGAGGCACTGGCACTGACTGGCCAGAGAAGTTATGGATGCCCCGTGCTGAACCGTGTCCAAGGCCACGATGGATGGGGCTGTGAGTAACCTGATCTAGTGGAAGGTGTCCCTGCCCATGGCAGGGTGTTGGAAGAAGATGGTCTTTAAGGTCTCTTCTAATCCAGACCATGCCATGGTTCTATGAAATAATACAAGTTGCCTTTGGATGTGGTTGCTCTAGCTTCTACTCTAATGTTAAAAAGAAAAAAAAATCTGAGGCAAAGGAGATATTTTATTTACTGATATATTTATTACTTTATTATTTATTTACTTTTTTATTTACTGCCTTAAATTATTCTGAAACAAAAACATTTTTTAGGTACAGTTCTCTTAACCATGAGGATTTCCTATGGCTTCAGTGTAAGTTGGTATGAAGACAGGAGATGCCAGATTGGTAGAGAGAGAAGCTCTACCTTCCTTCAGTGTTCTTCTCTGAAGCAGCACATAAATCTTTTTGCAAAGATGTTGAGCACTCTGTCAATATAAAACATATATTTTATTTTCTTTGTATTTCTCTAATTGGTTTTTGTTTTGTTTTTTTTTCATTTTCCTTACTGAATTGTGCAGAGTAAATGCCCAGCTGACAGCACTGACAATTCTGGGAAAACAGCTTTACATTATGCAGGTAACCTCTTTGATGGAAGCTTGTACTATTTTGTTGTGCTTGATATTCCTAGCTCATCAGCCCGGAATTGGGTTTTTGTACCCTGCTGAAATGCTGCAGCATTGCAAGTGGAAGTGTGGAACACAAATTTTGAAATTGGGGTTTAATGGACTGTCACAATTGTCTTGTTTTTTTAAGTTTTATATATTTTCTTTTAGCTGCATGTGGGTGTCTTCAGGCAGTTCAACTCCTGTGTGAGCACAAATGTCCCATTAACATCAAAGATATGGTAGGTACCTCTTCTCCTGTTGTGTACTGCAGATACTTCAGAGCTTTTATCACCCTCATTCCATGCAGTTACCACACTCCATCTTGAGTGCAGTAGCTCAAAGCAATGCTGTCTTCATCCCTTCTGGGGTTTCTCTGCTGGAGGAAGTTCCTTTTGCAGCTTGCCATTGCAGAGGTGTGGAAGCACTTCACAATCTGATACCATAGTGGCAGGATTTGCTGATTGTTGAGATGTTGGCACAGGTAGCTAGAATCACATTCAAAACATAATTGAAAGTCTTTCCATCGTCCCCAAGAGGCTTTGGAAAAGGCCCAGTATTGTGGCCAAGTGCTGCAAAATGTTCACAAAGCCCAATCAGAGTAGCCTGGGGGGAAAAAATACACCTGACATATTCCAAAGGCTCAGAGACACTACATTGATTACTGTGAAATGTCTGCAACCTACCAGGTCTGGTTTTGGCAATTATGCAATTGCCTGATAGACAACTTAATGACAATAGGAAGGGATCTGTATAGTAGAGGCCAGGCAGAAAGTTGTACTCAAACTTGTTTGGTCTGTATCCGGTCTTTCTACCAAAAATAAATATGCCACAGACATCTGATCTAAGATTTCAGCAGATGCATTTTAAAGGCATGAAATGTTTGTTCGGTCTTAAGGGTGTAGGAATATCTTAAAAATGGCCTGAGCTACATCATGGCCGGTTATAGGAAAGAGAGAGACCAACCTCAGCAGTGCATGACAAAATGATAAGCAATGATCAGAATTCAGGTGGTGGACCTAATTGGGACATTCCAGTTATCTACTAGTAAAAAAAGTAACCTCACCTTGAAGGTGGTCAAACACTGAAATTGGTACTAGAGCTGTGTCTTTACCTTTGGAGACGCTTAAAACATGGCTGGACAAGTTTCTGAGCAATGTGCTAAAACTTGCTGCAACTTGAAGTTTGCCTAGCTTTGGATTGAGAAAAAAGTGGGAGAAACCACTAAAAGTGTCTTCCAACTGTGTTATTCTATGACTTCATGAAATTTTGTATTTTTGTCTAGTACTTAGATAAAATTACCTTTTCTATTGTGGAGCTATGGAAAGACATTTTGTAGTTTCAAAATAATTGTGTCTTACCATTGAGCAAAATAGCAAAGGGAGTACAAAAGCAAAAAAAGCATTCCTACTCCCTGTGCTTTGTATCATCCCCAGCAGACAAGAAAGGAATTATAGCACACTCAGCTATGTTTATGGTACACAGGAAAAATGCACTAATAACATCTCATTTTTGCTATGTAAAGATAAGATTTATAGCTGACATGAAATCTCAACATGTTTTTTTAAGTGGATGGAATACTGTTCTTAGTTTCCTTATATGCATTTCTAGGATGGGAACATACCTCTGCTGCTTGCAGTACAAAACGGTCATACAGAAGTCTGCAAATGCCTTCTGGATCATGGAGCAGACATCAACACCAGGGATAAAAATGGAAGGTACAGCTGGTTAACATGTTGATTTTTCACCAAAGCTGACTGTCAAATGAAGATTTCTTCTTCTCAGATCCTTCCCAAAATAGTTGATACTAGCTGAAATAATGCTTTCTGTACTAGACAGCATATCCTGATTGCTGAGAAGGCTTACAGAATCCTGATTGAAGTTAAAGATGGAGCAGAAACTATGTAATTATAAAACTAATCTACCTGTAAGATTCCCCTTGGGCTACTAGAGCAGTAGTAGTAGAGTACTAGTCCATTTTTAAATGATTCCTATACATATCATATGAATATGCTTGATAGCGCTTACCCACGCATCACTTTCTAAGCGTCCCAGTTTGAAATGGTGCTCTCTTCTTGGAATGAGTTAATACCTCTAACTTAAATTTTGCTACTTGTGAGAAAAATCTGTGGAGGGTTGCTTTTTCTGCCATAATGCAGCCATAGCAGCAAGAAAAAATACAGAAAAATCTCTAAAGTGCAGATGCTGTTGTTTCAGAAGGTGCCAACTGGAGATATTTCTGCATTAAGAGATAGTGCATGTATCAGAAAACTTTTTGAAAAGCAACATCCTTGTGGTGAAAAATGCACTTGTTCTGATGATACTGACAAATACTAAGAGTCTGAAAATTTTGGACTGTTTTGTAAACAACTGGTTAAGCTGGAAGGTAAAGTAGGATACTGAGAAGACTTGGCAGTTACACTTCATAGCAATTTTGATTATTCTGTGCGACACAATGGCTGGTTCTGTTCTCTGGCGGCACCTGTGAATATAAGACTAGGCTCTAACTTGTTTTTTATCAGTCTGAAGTTCATTAGAGTGCTCTTTGTTTCCAATTGTGTGAAGAAAACCCCTTTGTTTTCTGTCAGTTTTCATGGCCTCATTGGTGCTTTGAACCTGAGGTGCTGCACACTCTGGGGCCTCTGCCTTCCCCTCACTCTCCTAGTGTTTAATCAGCAGACAGTGTTAAGACTTGGTTCTTTAATTGGATGAAGGAGTTTATGTCATAGATAGGACTCCCATTTTTGTATTTTTTTAAGATAGTACTCTGCGTAGAAGCAACAAAACATTGTAACATGGAATATGCTGGATTACTTCTTGCTTTAATTTTTGTGAGGGAAGTGACTACTCCTGCATCTCATGTTCACAGAATTAGTTAAGATTTTACTGAAACAGGAGAAACCTCATTGAGAGAAGAGGGATAACCTTCAAAAATGGCATCTCCAGATTCCTATCTAAGGAATTGTTAGACTAAGTGAATTATTTTGGTAATCTAAAACCATCCCTGTGACTCCAGAGGTGTTATCTGAGTTATCACTCACCACTGCTTTTAGCACAGCACTGCAACAGCATCACTTTTCCAAGTGACTTACCCATTAGAGGGAGTATGTTTAATTCATTAGTAAAACTGTTGTCCTGATAGTTAGCAAATATTGTCACTGCAGTAACTTTTCAGCATCATATCTGCACTGGGGAATGTGTTTGGCAGTAAACTTGGCCAACCTATTAGACATTTTTTCATGATGAGAAAGGAGAACTATGCATGAGCAGGAAGGATTATTAGTATTAGAGCATGCTTGAAAGGTGAGGTTTTCTGTGTGTTTGTAATTATTCTCTATGTCTCTTGTGACCCCTTCAAATAATTGAGAAAAGAAAGCAGATACGACCTGTTAGGAGAAGACTCCTTCTGAATGCTATGCTTACTCTAGGAGCTGTCTCTGTGCTACTGCCATGTGTTGGAAAGGGAATTGTTTGTGCTCTCATGAACATCTTTTTTCTTTTTTTAGGCTGACAATAGCACAGGGTTTGAGTGAGTCTCTTGGACTCACTGAAGATCTTTTAGATTTGTTTGTCTTTTTGATTGAAATCTCTATCTGTTTTGTCTTGAACACATGTGAAGGAGAGCAGGAATGAAATAAGGGTTTTCATGTAGTACCACCACTGTAATCGGAGTGTAGCAGTGAGGTTTGTTAGTCTGACTGTATCCTGGAGCCATTTCTCTCTATGACTGTCCTCTCAGCCTCAGGAAGGCATTTTTAGAAATCTTTGCAGGCCTGTATTTGTAGCTGGAGTGTATGAGGAGGAAGAGCTGGCAGGTGTTTGTTAGTAAGGAGAAACAGCAGTTCCATTTATGTACCAATAAAAATGTTGATGGAATCTTGGACCTTATTGCACAGTAACAGTCACACTTTGTTTCCCTGAGAAAATGAACTGCTAAAGAGAACGCCCTTGACACTTGCTATTTGTTTTTTTGTTTGTTTGTTTGTTTTGTTTTTTTCCCCTCTTGTTCAGAACTGCGTTGATGACGGCTTGTGAAGCTAGTAGCCTTAACATGGTGGAAGCTTTCCTCAGGAGAGGCGCAGATGTCAGTTTAGTAGATGTCTTTGGACAGAATGCCCTGCATTATGCCAAACTCTCTGAGAATACAGGGATCCAGAATCTCCTGTCATCAAAGATATCGCAGGATGTGGGTATGTGTGAGAGGCTGACCTGCAGTTTGTAATTTCTTTTACAGGCTGCGTATGTGTTTAGCACTGAACAAATTGACTTCAAAGTGTATCCTGAAATGTTGCAAATGCCATTTTCAAGATTATCTGGCTGAGAGTTCCCAAAAACTCTTTGCCATAGATGGTAATATTTAGCATGAGATAAAGCCCTGAACAGGCCAAAAGAGGTGTTTTGGAGAAAGACAAATTAATGTAAGCAGCACTGTGAAATTTTGTATACAGTTTGGAATGGATTCTCTTTTATACATAGAACCCCTCAGCAAAGGGATTGGAGAACGAACTAAAGCATGCAGAGCATTTTATGGTCAAATTACAATGGATTTTTAATGTAGCAAGCCTAATGCATAAGAATGGTGCAAGACTATAGTAGGATAAGAATGGTCATGATTCTTCAGATTTTTTCTCAAAATGAAACAAGACAGTAGCAGAGAAAGGATAGGATTGAAATGGAATTTGCAAATTGTATTTCTCCGGTTTTAGGAATTCAAAAACCAAACCATTCATCTATAGTATGGGAAGTAGAACAGAGGGGTGGGTTAAGAATGTAAAACAGCTCTTCCTTTAATAACTATCTTTATTCCACTTCTTTTCTGCTCCACAGAGGCAAAGTCTCCAACAAAAGTGAAGCAGGTATTTGTCCTTTTGGTTTTGAAGACACCCTGACTCTCTAGACCTGTAACATAACAAAAAACAGTAACAGAAAAACTAGTAAATATCACTGTGAGATGGGTTGCCATGACTACTATGTAATGTAAATGGTTTTTCTTGCTTAGTTAGGAAATGTGTTTTAGGAACAAACATTGCCTTCTTTGTGTAACAGCAGCCAACGCCCTTGGTGGGGGGAGGAAAGGAGGGCGACTGTGTATGTGTATGTGTGCTGGGGTGATTCCTGCTTTCCTCATGTGTAGTGCAGGAGCTTGGCTTTTTGGACGCCCTGTCTCTTTAAACTGCAGTAAAGAGGCTCCGGAAAAATTCTCTTTGTCTAAAACATAAAATTGAAGGTTATCCCTGGTTGCTGGAGACTCCTTCTTGTGAGAATCCCAGAAGATTTAGGCAATTAAATTAGTTTCTTACATTTTTATTCAGTGTTATATGTTGGAGTGCAAGTAGACCTGCTGATGGCTGGGAAATAGACAAGGGTGCAATGCATTGGTTCATTTCTTCTCTGGGTGCAGAGGTGGGTTTTCTGGGGAGCTCAGGCAGAAGCTGATGGAGAGGAAAGATAGTAGCTGTGAAGAATGGGATGACTGGGCTATGTGTGAATGGAAGTGTTTTAAAGTCACAGGTGCTAAACCTATTGTCAGCTTCTGCTTTTTCACTAAATCTTGTTTGTTTTCACTGAAGCATGGTTTACAGGGGAGCAGATTCTTATTGTCAGACAGGTTTAGTATCTTTATGTTAGTAGAGATGTGGCCTTTACAAAGGGGAAAAAAGACATTGCATGAACTGCTAAAGTTGATATTAATGTGGGATTTATATTTTATTCTTTTTATATATAAAACAACTTGCTCAGACTTTACTAACCAAACTAACAAACCTACCTTTTCTGGCTGGTGAAACTTTCAGCATGATCAAGGCTCTAAATTAAGTTCAGAAAGAAGTGGAACTCCAAAAAAACGCAAAGCCCCACCTCCTCCTATCAGTCCTATTCAGGTAAAGAAAAGACCAATTTTGAGATGCTCGTAGGGGATATAAAGCATTTTGAAAATTACTAGAATTTTGTGGGCAGGATTTTCTCTGTCACTGTTGCTTTATATACCTGTTTTACCATGAGTGCTTTTCCTGACATTAGGATGACACCATAAAAATAATTATAAGCAAAATTGCTTAAAATACAGCATGTTCTAAGATAAAACTGTACACATTATACTGTACAATTGCTTCATCCAACTAAAGTTGAAGCTGTCCTTTTTGCTGATTTCAATAAGTAAATAATAAGTTTTTATATTTTAGTTATACGTATATATGGATACATATTATTAAGAGCATATATGCATATCAAAATAAAATACTTCACTGCATTTTAATACTATATAAGTCTATTTAATAGTTAGGTTTAATCTAAGCCAGAATGTAACCTGTGTAACAGCTATACTCCTTAACGTAGTACTGATTCCGAAGGGCACTAAATAATTAGGTCTGTTCTCTGACAGTAATCTAGAATTGTGACTTATGTTAGTGCAGGTGAAAGTACTCTAATGCATGTGTATGTATATATATGTGTGTGTAGAGAGAGAGAGAGAGATAGATATACACATATATACATATGGGCACATGTTAGTAGCTGTATATGCATATACATATACATACCCATTTATATAAAATTTTTTACAGGTTAATGATTTGTCCTCTCCACACTCATCAACTTCAACTCCCATGACTGGAAAAGGGCACACTTTCTTTGCTGATCAAGTGTGCAAGGTATCAAGTGTTCCATTCTTATGAACTTAGGGAAGGAAAAGTACAGGATCTGTTTTGCTTGATGTTCTATTTTCATGACTGCAGATTCTCCTGTGACTTAATTAGATGAATTTTGGAACAAAAGTGAATCCAAATCTATTTCAATGCAATTCATAAAACAAGTGTAAAGATTACTTTAATGTGTAACAAATATGTGCATGTAAATAGTCATAGGTGAGTTAGTGTTTAGGTTATGAAAAGTATTTATGTTCCAAGAGTTTAATTTTTTGTACCAGGAAAGTGCACGGAGTGGGCAGTGCAAAAACAGACCATTTTACCAAAAGATGTCAGTGAAAGGGTTGAGTATGTTCTATCTGACCTTTACCTTGTCTTGGCTGAAGAATTTTCTAAATACATGTCAGTATGTTGCTATTACTTATCACAGAGTTTGCAGTTTTCCAAACTATTTACAAGAGAGTTGTCTGTATTCCATTAATATTTAATGGAAATCGGGCAATGGAATTTGAATAGCTTTAGCACACTTTGAAATACCGGACACATGCTACAATTAAACAAGACCTCAGAAATAAAAGATCCACTTGGATAGGCTTTATCCAGCAGAATCTATATTATCTCTAGTTCTTTTTGCTGAACTGTCCAGCTTTACATCTGCTTTCTGTGAAAATGTTTTCTTTTGATGTTTTAGCAGGAAGAATTCAGCTCCTTGCACAGTGATAATAAAGACAGACTGAGTGACAGCACAACAGGTATACAATTAATCCTTATCTCATTAGGTATTATAGATAGCATGCAATGCTGAAAACCTCTGTATCTTTCCACTTAGAACATGAGACACACTAAGTATTGAGGGTGATGTTTTGTAATTCCACAAGCAGCTCCCCACCAAAACATCCTGCTTCTATTGCATTAACACATTCTTGGGGAGTTTGTAGGAACGGTTTGCCTGCTCACTGCATTTACTGGTCATGGGAACAAACTGTTTAATTTGAAATGTTTGAATAACTAACTAACTGACTAGCATTTCAGCTTTTTGGAAGCTTTTGAATCTTTTTTTTTTTTTTTCCTCCAAAGGTGTTGATAGTTTATTGGATGTGAGTTCTGAAGCTGACCAACAAGATCTACTTCTGTTGATGCAGGCAAAAATTGCCTCTCTGACATTGCACAATAAGGAGCTGCAGGACAAATTACAGGTGGCATATTCTTGTGCTATTCTGATGTTCTCTTCTTCTGCTGGGGAGAACAGAGAGCTGCTTACTGTTTTATAGAGTTGTACTATGAAGATCTTTTAATGAGCTTGTTGTTAAGATTATAGAAATTATCTGCCCCAAAGGATTAAATCGGTGTTTTGATCTTCTCACTTTGCCCATAAATTACTGAATAACTTTGTTTATTACGATAACCACATTCTAAAATATGTTATTAACAGTTGTGCTAGCAGAATTTTAATTTGCTTAGCTTTGATTATTAGCTTATGGAGCTCAGTCCAGACTTTCAAAGGAGCTTGCCACTTACTGCCTTTTCTCACTGTAAATGACAAATGGGAACAGCTCAGTTTTGAACTTTTCTAGAACTTTCTTCCATGACTCTTTAATCATCTTTAGGATAATAAATCTCTGTAGGATGTTGAAATACTTCCTTACTTACACTATTCTAAAAAAATAGAATAATGTGCTTGTTTTTTATTGTGCAATTGTTGGTGGGGTTTTTTTGGACAGGAAAGAACACCTAAAGAAGAGGATTCAACTATAGAATCTTATTCAATCCAAACACAGTTTGAGCAAACAGCAGAGAGACAAAATGAGTTCTTGGTGCAGGACTTGAAGCCTACATTAAGTACCACTCAAATCCCAGAAAAAATGACAAGCCCCAGAGAAGTAAAAATGAAGTACCTCCAGGAAGACTTACAGGATGTGCAGAGAAAATTAGAGAATTCTGAAGGCAAAAGAAAACATATGGAAACTCAAGTTCAGTCTAGAGTCCCTGAAAAAGATAATTTAAATAGCCCAGACATTTCAGAAAATGGTTCTGATCTTAATTTGAAGTTCCAAGAAACTCAAAACAGGCATGAGGAAGCTGTGAAAGAGGTTTTGAATGTACAGAGGCAAAAGAAGCCAGGTCTTGTTTCCTCTGAAAGTGAAGAAACCAGTTCTGATCTGAGTATGTTGAAGGTTACATACGGAGAAGTTGAAGCACTTAAGCAAGAATTGAAGAAAGCATTGGAGGAAAGCGAAAGACAAAAAGAAAAAGTGAGAGAGCTGCAGAAAAAGTTTGAAGACAGAGAGCAGAATGTGTCAGGCAAATTGTCTGTGGAAGAGTGTGAGGAAATGAAGAATTCATACTGTTCAGTTATTGATAACATCAATCAAGAGAAAGCATTGCTGATTGAGAGGTACAAGGAAGGGCAAGAGGAAATTAAAAGACTACAGGACAAGCTGACAAATCAGATGCAGTTGGAATCTAGTGCTGAAGCTGGACAAAGGAAAGATGCGATGCACAGAACGATAGATGAGCTCAACAGGCAACTTAATGAATTGTCTCAGTTGTACAAAGAAGCACAAACAGAGCTTGAAGAGTATAGGAAGAAAAAAACTCTAGATGATATAGTTTCAGACTACATTCCTAGAGATGAACATGAGAAACTGTTGGAGGTAACAAATTCTTTGAAATACAAAGCAGAAAATGAGTTATCAGAAATGAAATCCCAGTACACAAAAGTATTAGATGAAGCAGAAGAACTCAAGCAACTGTTAGACACTCAGAAACAAAACTCTTTGCCAATTACTGAACACCGTCAGGTAATCAATGCCCTCAGAAATACCATAAAGGAGATGGAAGAAGAAATAAATGAGCTCAAACGACTGCTTAGCAACAAAGAAAGCGAATTAAGAAACTTGGAAAAGGCGCTACTGGAAGAAAAAGCTGCAATTAATGAAGCCATGGTACCCAAGGCCACGTATGAAAAACTCCAGTCCTCACTAGAGGGTGAAGTTACTGTTTTGTCATCCAGACTGAAGGATGTAATCCGAGAGAAGGAAAATATATCCTTAGATGCCGTGAAACTGAGAAATGAAATTTTGCACTTGAAAGAAGCAAAAGAAGGTATGCATACTTTGCTTGAAGCAAAGGAACGGGAGGTGACTGATCTTCAGGACAAGTACCACCAAGTTCAAGAAGCTCTTATTGAAATGAAAAACTCATCAAAACTAGAGGAAGATAAAGACAAAAAGGTCAGTGACTCAGTACAGTGGAGGAGTAATGTGAGTACAGAGCGCAAAGCGTGTTGGCTGGTGCACGAGTGACCTAACAGACTATGTTGGTTCAAATAACTTCTGAGTGCATTTGCCCCTCTGAAAATCCAGGTATCAAAGGCAAAGGAAACTTTTGTATGTTTGGCTTGGCAGTTGGTTTCCCTCCCATGTGGAGATACACATGATCTTTCAATTTACTTCTTTAAAGTTGTGCTTAGATTAGGTTTGCACTGTTCAGGCAGCTGAAGTCAAAGAAGTGAGATTTACAGAAGGAATATATTCCAGTGGAGACAAGAAAACAGAGTATCAGGAAGGAGCAAAAATTTGCCATTGGACTACTACTACATCATCTCAACCATAGCATGATTTGACTAATTTTCCTCTGTAGCTACCATGTCTGTCACTACAAATACCTTTATAGAGTGCTATGCATTTTGGTAGCTGTGAATAGCTGGCCTGTGTTTGGTTCAGCAGCAGAATTTGTAAAGATGGTAAAATTCAGTCCTTCTTGTTAAGTACTGCTGATGTTCAGAACAAGAAGTGCAGTTTGAATAGTTTCAATAGGATGGAGAATGGAGGAGCATTTGTAGAAAGAAGCACAAACATGACATCTCTGTCCACAGAGCTATTTACAATTTCGTTTTCCCCACTTCTTAAATTTAAGTCACAAATAACTCAAAAGATAAGACACAGCAGGAATACAGTAAGCATAGCATATTTTAATGAAAGCCTGTGTTTTGCCTCCCTAGATCAATGAAATGTCCAAGGAAATTAGCAAATTAAAAGAAGCATTAAACAGCCTTTCTCAGCTTTCGTACTCAACCAGTGCCACCAAAAGACAAAGCCAGCAACTGGAGGTGTTACAGCAACAAGTGAAGCAGTTGCAAAACCAGCTGACTGTAAGTGTGATAATTTGTAAACCTAACATTAGTCCCAGATCGCCAAAGAAACGTACTATTCTTCACTCTGTCTTACTTAAAATAGAGTACAGTCAGTGAGTACATAGAAAAGAATCTTCATCCAAAAAATCTGTAATTTCTGTTTATCTGAAACATGTAGGAATTAGCAAGTCATGAATAGCACTTTAGAAAGAGCATAACTAAAGAAAGCTGGGTTTCCACATATTTTTCTCAGACCAGCTGAGAAACAGGTTCTTGTAGTAAAATGGACCAAACCTGCTGCTCAGACCTTAACTTATGGAAGAGTATAATCAATGTGCAGAGGATTTTCGAGAGCACTCAGCTGAAGCTGTTTGGGGTTTTAAAGCTTTTTGGAAGAAAGCATGAGATTTCAAACCAAGCAAATGCATCTCTTTATGGGGAGCATCATTTAACCTCTGAAATCCTGAATGTCTTGCAGTTTTTTTTTTTAAATTTTGTTGTTTGTGCATGAAAGGTCCAGTCTTCAAAGCTGGATTGAGTCATAATTACTATTTCCTAGAGCTTGCCTGCCCCAGGAAGCACTTTATTCACTGTTGAAGATGAAGAGAAAGTATTGTCCAGTGGAGGCCTTTGTTGAGGGCTCTGTAGTGCCTCTGAAAAGAGAATTCACAGTCTGATGTGCTAGATGGTATCTGCTTCCTACCTTTCCCAACAGAAAAAAAGAGGGCTCAGTATGCCAGAAAAATTCCCTTGCAAGCAAGAGAAATAGTAGGCAGAGCATCTTGTCAGTGCAAAGGCTCAGACTTTCTTATTCCAGTCCTCTGTGTCTGAAAGGACCCTTCATCTCCCACTAATTAGGACCAGCAAAGTAGTGTAAAGTGCAAAGGAGTGCAGCACATTGGGTAAGCAGGTATCATTTAAAACAGGACAGAAACACTCTTTCCTTCTTGTAGGTTAGCTTTCCTAACAGCCTCATACATCTTTGGAAAGGTGGCTTCTGAGTTGTGGCATGTAACAGCGTGTCTGGAAAACGTGCTTAGAACAACTCAGGCAAGCAATCGAGCCCTCACATCCACGCATGCCATGAGGTTAGCTCAGCAGAAGAGAGGCAAGAAGGCCCTGTGCATAAGATCAAGTTCCAGCAAGGTTTATTCCAGGTGCTGAAGGGAATCCAGTGCAAAAAAGGGCGATCATGTGCTTTGCTCAGGCTTAAGTATGATTTACAGCACAGGGGCGGAACTGAGGGCAGGTAAGGTCAGTGTCCTCTAGGGAAGACAGGTCTGGTCACCGGGGTCCCACAACCAATGGTTTAGCAAGGAAAGAAGGAACCAGGAGAATTTGGGTATCAGAGAAGTGGTGGGGGTAGAATTACAGCATGTAATCCCTCCAAGGCCAAAACCTGGGGGTTATTTCAATCGGCTTTAGGGGCTCCACAGTGGAACTCCGTGCTCATTGAAAAGGATTGGGTGGTTTTCACTAAGTCAAGGACTTACAGGGCACGACCTTTGTAAGCACCTCCATTCACCTGGGAAGGCATCAGCTCTAATAGAGGGGTTGATGCCTTTTTCACACTCACCTGAAGACAGAGGCCAGACAGAATTAAGAGAATAAAAGCAGATATATTTAATGAAGGGCCTTCAGGTATGTTAAGGGCAGACAAAGCTTCCCCAAAGGGACTACACCCAAAATGGGTGCTCATCAGGAGTTTTTCAGACAATCATAAGTTTGGTCCATTTACAGATCAGGGGTTAATTCTCCAGTTAAGGCTTCAGGTAATGAAGTCATATACCCCAGATTTGCTCCACCCCACAACTGGCTTGTGTTTACACTTTTTGGGGCCTGGGGCAGTAGGGTGTCCTTAAGTTACAGGCCTAGAGGGATTGTTTTGTCTGAATAAAACAGGAGAATAGCTGACAAGCTGCTGAGTTTTAGAGTTATACCCTAAAGCAGTATAGGATTTGAAAAATATAAAAGCTAAAATCCTAAGGCATCAGGGTCACTGCCTTGAAGGAGGAGCTGAGTTGCAGCTAAGAGTTCATTTGTCAGAGTACTG